>NC_091467.1:77126628-77201628 GCF_027789765.1 Dendropsophus ebraccatus | reverse complement strand
CACTAGTCAGACACTGCAGGCCACTAGTCAGACACCGCAGGCCACTAGTCAGACACTGCAGGACACTAGTCAGACACAGCAGGACACTAGTCAGACACTGCAGGCCACTAGTCAGACGTCCGGATCGGGTGTGGGGGTCCCACATGTCTCTACAAGTCAGTATACGGCTAAAGACCGAGGGGACGTCTCCTGGACGTGATTGTAGTCAGGTCAGCTAGATGGAATTCCGCCATTGTGGATCCATTGCTTTCCGTCTATAAAGACGCCATATTGAAGGCTCACAAATACATCAGGCCTGTGTATAAGGACAGGGCGGTATGTCTCCTATGACATCAGACCTGTGTATAATAACAGGGCGGTATGTCTCCTATGACATCAGACCTGTGTATAATAACAGGGCGGTATATCTCCTATGACATCAGGCCTGTGTATAATAACAGGGCGGTATATCTCCTATGACATCAGGCCTGTGTATAAGGACAGGGCCGTATATCTCCTATGACATCAGGCCTGTGTATAAGGACAGGGCGGTATGTCTCCTATGACATCAGGCCTGTGTATAAGGACAGTCCTTACCTAGTCCCCAAAGGCCGGGACTATATACAGTGTATATAGATGAAGCTGTAAGAGGCGGTATATACTGTGTGTGTGTGTGTGTATATGTATATGTGTATATATATATATATATATATATAGGAAGCTGTAGGAGGCGGTATATACTGTGTGTGTATATATGAAGCTGTAGATATGTATATATATATAGAGAGAGAAAGCTGTACATATATATAGATATAGATATATAGGAAGCTATATACTCTTGCCTTTTTCTCCTGTATCCCCGGTCTGTAGTTCTCCTCTCCCTGTGTCACCACATGGCGGCGCTGCGGCACAGCTGTGATCAGCCGAGCTTCTTCTCACCAGGGAGAGAGAGGTGTTAAATACTGCTCATTACATGTCCTCAGAACACTCCGCTCCTGTCAGCCCTGGCGGCCCGGAGGAGCTCACACCTGACGTCCTCAGCGCTGGGTCAGCAGTCAGAAACAGAGGAGAATTAGGGATTAACCCTATAAGAGCAGGTTACTGTATACACATTGGTCTAGATTACAGCATCTGATGGATTTGTTCAGTGTAACCAACAGATGTGAACCACTGAGCCAGTCCTGAGGCCTTTGTATAAGCCATCCCGGGTCTTCACTGTCGGGGGCAACAAGACGCTGCCTCAGGAGGGGGTTCAGGTATAGACGCTGCCTTAGGAGGGGGTTCAGGTATAGACGCTGCCTCAGGAGGGGGTTCAGGTATAGACGCTGCCTCAGGAGAGGGGGTTCAGGTATAGACGCTGCCTCAGGAGGGGGTTCAGGTATAGACGCTGCCTTAGGAGGGGGTTCAGGTATAGACGCTGCCTCAGGAGGGGGTTCAGCTATAGACGCTGCCTCAGGAGGGTTCAGGTATAAACGCTGCCTCAGGAGGGGGTTCAGGTATAGACGCTGCCTCAGGAGGGGGTTCAGGTATAGACGCTGCCTCAGGAGGGGGTTCAGCTATAGACGCTGCCTCAGGAGGGTTCAGGTATAGACGCTGCTTTAGGAGGGGGTTCAGGTATAGACACTGCCTCAGGAGGGGGTTCAGGTATAAACGCTGCCTCAGGAGGGGGTTCAGGTATAGACGCTGCCTTAGGAGGGGGTTCAGGTATAGACGCTGCCTCAGGAGGGGGTTCAGGTATAGACGCTGCCTCAGGAGAGGGGGTTCAGGTATAGACGCTGCCTCAGGAGAGGGGGTTCAGGTATAGACGCTGCCTCAGGAGGGGGTTCAGATATAGACGCTGCCTCAGGAGGGGGTTCAGGTATAGACGCTGCCTCAGGAGGGGGTTCAGGTATAGACGCTGCCTCAGGAGGGGGTTCAGGTATAGACGCTGCCTCAGGAGGGGGTTTAGGTATAGACGCTGCCTCAGGAGGGGGTTCAGGTATAGACGCTGCTTTAGGAGGGAGTTCAGGTATAGACGCTGCCTCAGGAGGGGGTTCAGGTATAGACGCTTCCTCAGGAGGGGGTTCAGGTATAGACGCTGCCTCAGGAGGGGGTTCAGGTATAGACGCTGCCTCAGGAGGGGGTTCAGGTATAAACGCTGCCTCAGGAGGGGGTTCAGGTATAGACGCTGCCTCAGGAGGGGGTTCAGATATAAACGCTGCCTCAGGAGGGGGTTCAGGTATAGACGCTGCCTCAGGAGGGGGTTCAGCTATAGACGCTGCCTCAGGAGGGTTCAGGTATAAACGCTGCCTCAGGAGGGGGTTCAGGTATAGACGCTGCCTCAGGAGGGGGTTCAGGTATAGACGCTGCCTCAGGAGGGGGTTCAGCTATAGACGCTGCCTCAGGAGGGGGTTCAGCTATAGACGCTGCCTCAGGAGGGTTCAGGTATAGACGCTGCTTTAGGAGGGGGTTCAGGTATAGACTGCCTCAGGAGGGGGTTCAGGTATAAACGCTGCCTCAGGAGGGGGTTCAGGTATAGACGCTGCCTCAGGAGGGGGTTCAGGTATAGACGCTGCCTCAGGAGGGGGTTCAGGTATAGACGCTGCCTCAGGAGGGGGTTCAGGTATAGACGCTGCCTCAGGAGGGGGTTAAGGTATAGACGCTGCCTCAGGAGGGGTTCAGGTATAGACGCTGCCTCAGGAGGGGGTTATGGTATAGACGCTGCCTCAGGAGGGGGTTCAGGTATAGACGCTGCCTCAGGAGGGGGTTCAGGTATAGACGCTGCCTCAGGAGGGGGTTCAGCTATAGACGCTGCCTCAGGAGGGTTCAGGTATAGACGCTGCTTTAGGAGGGGGTTCAGGTATAGACACTGCCTCAGGAGGGGGTTCAGGTATAAACGCTGCCTCAGGAGGGGGTTCAGGTATAGACGCTGCCTTAGGAGGGGGTTCAGGTATAGATGCTGCCTCAGCAGGGGGTTCAGGTATAGACTCTGCCTCAGGAGAGGGGGTTCAGTTATAGACGCTGCCTCAGGAGAGGGGGTTCAGGTATAGACGCTGCCTCAGGAGGGGGTTCAGGTATAGACGCTGCCTCAGGAGGGGGTTCAGGTATAGACGCTGCCTCAGGAGGGGGTTCAGGTATAGACGCTGCCTCAGGAGGGGGTTCAGGTATAGACGCTGCCTCAGGAGGGGGTTCAGGTATAGACGCTGCCTCAGGAGGGGGTTCAGGTATAGACGCGTCCTCAGGAGCGGGTTCAGGTATAGACGCTGCCTCAGGAGGGGGTTTAGGTATAGACCCTGCCTCAGGAGGGGGTTCAGGTATAGACGCTGCTTTAGGAGGGAGTTCAGATATAGACGCTGCCTCAGGAGGGGGTTCAGGAATAGACGCTGCCTCAGGAGGGGGTTCAGGAATAGACGCTGCCTCAGGAGGGGGTTCAGGTATAGACGCTTCCTCAGGAGGGGGTTCAGGTATAGACGCTGCCTCAGGAGGGGGTTCAGGTATAGACGCTGCCTCAGGAGGGGGTTCAGGTATAGACGCTGCCTCAGGAGGGGGTTCAGGTATAGACGCTGCCTCAGGAGGGGGTTCAGGTATAAACGCTGCCTCAGGAGGGGGTGCAGGTATAGACGCTGCCTCAGGAGGGGGTTCAGCTATAGACGCTGCCTCAGGAGGGTTCAGGTATAAACGCTGCCTCAGGAGGGGGTTCAGGTATAGACGCTGCCTCAGGAGGGGGTTCAGGTATAGACGCTGCCTCAGGAGGGGGTTCAGGTATAGACGCTGCCTCAGGAGGGGGTTCAGCTATAGACGCTGCCTCAGGAGGGTTCAGGTATAGACGCTGCTTTAGGAGGGGGTTCAGGTATAGACGCTGCCTCAGGAGGGGATTCAGGTATAGACGCTGCCTCAGGAGGGGGTTCAGGTATAAACGCTGCCTCAGGAGGGGATTCAGGTATAGACGCTGCCTCAGTAGGGGGTTCAGGTATAGACGCTGCCTCAGGAGGGGGTTCAGGTGTAGACGCTGCCTCAGGAGGGGGTTCAGGTATAGACGCTGCCTTAGGAGGGGGTTCAGGTATAGACGCTGCCTCAGGAGGGGGTTCAGGTATAGACGCTGCCTCAGGAGGGGGTTCAGGTATAGACGCTGCCTCAGGAGGGGGTTCAGGTATAGACGCTGCCTCAGGAGGGGGTTCAGGTATAGACGCTGCCTCAGGAGGGGGTTAAGGTATAGACGCTGCCTCAGGAGGGGGTTAAGGTATAGACGCTGCCTCAGGAGGGGGTTATGGTATAGACGCTGCCTCAGGAGGGGGTTAAGGTGTAGACGCTGCATCAGGAGGGGGTTCAGGTAGAGACGCTGCCTCAGGAGGGGGTTCAGGTAGAGACGCTGCCTCAGGAGGGGGCTCAGGAATAGACGCTGCCTCAGAAGGGGGTTCAGGTATAGATGCTGCCTCAGGAGGGGGTTCAGGAATAGACGCTGCCTCAGGAGGGGGTTCAGGTATAGACGCTGCCTCAGGAGGGGGCTCAGGTAGAGACGCTGCCTCAGGAGGGGGTTCAGGTAGAGACGCTGCCTCAGGAGGGTTCACGTATAGGTGGTGGCTGACAATGGGGCTAACAAGACTGTGGTTTTATGCACTTAGGTTGGGAAGGAGAATATTATCTTTATGAAAAGGCCGGACAGGACAGGCTCATAGTCACATACAGGCCGAGGTCAGACACGGGAGAGTCATGTAGTACAAGGCAACAGACAGCAATATAGAAAGCAAGCAGGGGTCACACACTGTAATAGAACACATGCCGGACAACTGCTGGAACCTTATAGCTCAGGCAGGGGGCAGCTGTCTGACAGATTTGGGTGGATGCGCTGGCCCTTTAAGATGCAGAGTGGAAGAACACATGCACATTAGGCCTGGAGCAGGGAGTAATACAGGGAGGGAGTCGCTTATCCCCCCCCCCCAAAATCAAGTCGATAGATATTATTGAACCATCAATGTCCATATAGTACCAGAAAGTGAGGTGCTGTGCATTCCATTCCAAATCCTATAGGATTCCTGCTCCACTCCGTGCTCATCTGTACGAGCTGCGCGTCTCCTGTAAAAACGTGGAGAAAATTGAAAGTTTATGAAACCTTTTCCATAAATTGGGCTGCAGTGATGAGTGTCTCTATCTTCCTGCTGTGGATATACTGGGGATATACTTCCGCCTCCTTATTGTGTGGATATCCTGCCGCCTCCTTATTGTGCGGATATCCTGCCGCCTCCTTATTGTGCGGATATCCCGCCGCCTCCTTATTGTGCGGATATCCCGCCGCCTCCTTATTGTGCGGATATACTGCCGCCTCCTTATTGTGTGGATATCCTGCCGCCTCCTTATTGTGGGGATATACTTCCGCCTCCTTATTGTGTGGATATCCTGCCGCCTCCTTATTGTGCGGATATCCTGCCGCCTCCTTATTGTGCGGATATACTGCCGCCTCCTTATTGTGCGGATATCCCGCCGCCTCCTTATTGTGCGGATATCCTGCCGCCTCCTTATTGTGCGGATATCCCGCCGCCTCCTTATTGTGCGGATATCCCGCCGCCTCCTTATTGTGCGGATATACTGCCGCCTCCTTATTGTGCGGATATACCGCCGCCTCCTTATTGTGCGGATATACTGCCGCCTCCTTATTGTGCGGATATCCTGCCGCCTCCTTATTGTGCGGACATCCTGCCGCCTCCTTATTGTGCGGATATACTGCCGCCTCCTTATTGTGCGGATATACTGCCGCCTCCTTATTGTGCGGATATACTGCCGCCTCCTTATTGTGCGGATATACTGCCGCCTCCTTATTTTGCGGATATCCTGCCTCCTCCTTATTTTGCGGATATCCTGCCGCCTCCTTATTGTGCGGATATACTGCCGCCTCCTTATTGTGCGGATATCCTGCCGCCTCCTTATTTTGCGGATATACTGCCGCCTCCTTATTGTGCGGATATACTGCCGCCTCCTTATTGTGCGGATATACTGCCGCCTCCTTATTGTCCTTATTGTGCGGATTGTGCGATGCCTTAAATACCACAAAACCCTCCAATCCGATATAAACGTCTCCATTGCGCGGTTTATAGCGGTTTACAAGCCCGGCAGACGCACGATATTCATGAGCCGTTCAAATGGAGAATCCATAAAATTCTATATTATCTACTTTAAAGGGATAATAAACCAGAGCGGAGTCCTTGCATCTGAAGAAAGGACAATTAGGTGAATCCACCGCCGTCTCCGCATCACATTAAAGGTCAGTATATCGTTTTATGGAGAGAATGGGGGAGTAAGAAGAGCTGCCGATAAATACCGGGCCTCTCTGGGGACTTCATAAACTAATGTGGCGGTGTTGGAGCATGGGGGTGTGGCGGTATGGCAGCATGGGGGTGTGGCGGTATGGCAGCATGGGGGGCAGCATAGAGGTAGGTTAGGTGTAAGCTTTTACACTCTCTTCATGACTGTGGACTCCTTTGATGCCTCCTTGTGTCGTCATATTATGTGTTGCTGTAATATGGCACACATTGGACCTAATAAAAGGCTGGAGGCATACGGGATGCGGTATAGTCACATAGACTTCTATGGGTGCCAAAGTATGCAGTAATATGCCAAATGCACAAGCTCTAATGGGTAAAGGGAACTATAAGCAGATTACACAAATCTAACCTGCTGCTATATCCCTATTGTGCAGAAAAGACCAAGGAGGAATCTATGTCTCTTATGGTATGTCTCCTACCTTCATCCTCGGCAACGTTCCTGTGCAGTTAATCATTTACTCCACGGCCGGCCGGATCGGTGCTATGGAGGTAGGGCAGGGGTCCTAACAGTGTCTGTGGAACTTGAAGCAAACTACTGGGGCAAAGTCTGTGCCTGAACCCCCTCCTGAGGCAGCGTCTATATCTGAACCCCCTCCTGAGGCAGCGTCTATACCTGAACCCCCTCCTGAGGCAGCGTCTATACCTGAACCCCCTCCTGAGGCAGCGTCTATAGCTGAACCCCCTCCTGAGGCAGCGTCTATAGCTGAACCCCCTCCTGAGGCAGCGTCTATAGCTGAACCCCCTCCTGAGGCAGCGTCTATACCTGAACCCCCTCCTGAGGCAGCGTCTATACCTGAACCCCCTCCTGAGGCAGCATCTATACCTGAACCCCCTCCTGAGGCAGCGTCTATACCTGATCCCCCTCCTGAGGCAGCGTCTATAGCTGAACCCCCTCCTGAGGCAGCGTCTATACCTGAACCCCCTCCTGAGGCAGCGTCTATACCTGAACCCCCTCCTGAGGCAGCGTCTATATCTGAACCCCCTCCTGAGGCAGCGTCTATACCTGAACCCCCTCCTGAGGCAGCGTCTATACCTGAACCCCCTCCTGAGGCAGCGTCTATACCTGAACTCCCTCCTGAGGCAGCGTCTATACCTGAACCCCCTCCTGAGGCAGCGTCTATACCTGAACCCCCTCCTGAGGCAGCGTCTATACCTGAACCCCTCCTGAGGCAGCGTCTATAGCTGAACCCCCTCCTGAGGCAGCGTCTATACCTGAACCCCCTCCTGAGGCAGCGTCTATACCTGAACCCCCTCCTGAGGCAGCATCTATAGCTGAACCCCCTCCTGAGGCAGCGTCTATACCTGAACCCCTCCTGAGGCAGTGTCTATACCTGAACCCCTCCTGAGGCAGCGTCTATACCTGAACCCCCTCCTGAGGCAGCGTCTATACCTGAACCCCCTCCTGAGGCAGCGTCTATACCTGAACCCCCTCCTGAGGCAGCGTCTATACCTGAACCCCCTCCTGAGGCAGCGTCTATACCTGAACCCCTCCTGAGGCAGCGTCTATACCTGAACCCCCTCCTGAGGCAGCGTCTATACCTGAACCCCCTCCTGAGGCAGCGTCTATACCTGAACCCCCTCCTGAGGCAGCGTCTATACCTGAACCCCCTCCTGAGGCAGCGTCTATACCTGAACCCCCTCCTGAGGCAGCGTCTATAGCTGAACCCCCTCCTGAGGCAGCGTCTACACCTGAACCCCCTCTCCTGAGGCAGTGTCTATACCTGAACCCCTCCTGAGGCAGCGTCTATACCTGAACCCCCTCCTGAGGCAGCGTCTATACCTGAACCCCCTCCTGAGGCAGCGTCTATACCTGAACCCCCTCCTGAGGCAGCGTCTATACCTGAACCCCCTCCTGAGGCAGCGTCTATATCTGAACCCCCTCCTGAGGCAGCGTCTATACCTGAACCCCCTCCTGAGGCAGCATCTATAGCTGAACCCCTGCGCTCCTAACGTCTTCTGTGCAATAAGAACACATCAGCAGGTTAGATTTGTCTTTAAAGAGAAGTAGCGATACTCAGCTGTCCTGATCCCACACTGCCACAGCCGTTCCAACGTCTTCCTGTCACCATTGCTCATGGCTCATCCACAGGAGCTGCCCGTTCAGCCAATCACTGAAGGAAGTGGCGGACAGCCTCGGCCAGTGATTGGTGACTTGGGAGGTCATGTGGGGACGACATATCATAGAAACCAGGGAGCAGTGTTGAGCAGCAAAGACCAGAAGACAACAGACAACAGTGGTGGGGATTGGGGAAGGTGAGTATCACTACACTTTTTTGCGTTATCCGGCGCTATACGATCTGTCATCCCTGTTGCACTATGCTGGCAGTATATAAATGTTATTTTATTAGTATAGGGTTTTTCATCAACAATAAGATGATGGGTGAGGGGTCGGAAGGTCTTTCTGTTTTGTATAGTATCTTTAGGTATATTTGCACACACGCACTTTGGCTTCTCTTATTAGATTCTGTTTGATGATAGACAAGTGGTTTATAACGGGTGTTGTGTGGATCCCCAATATGGCCCCCATAATAGTCTATGGGACACGTTGTACATGAGGAGGTTTGATTCTCACAGACTTGTATGGAATTCATGAGATAAATAACAGAATATGGTAATGGTACCCCCCCCCCCTCCCCCGAGCATTGCTTCTAGGAGAGAATCCATCGCTCTGCAGAGCCACCATATGGTAGCATGCACACACTCCCCCTAAAGGAATGGCACGTGCCAAGGCCGTTGCATCACTATGCAGGATAGTCAGACACATTTAGTGGACGTAAAAGGGTCAGCGGTGAACATGTCATGGGTTTCTCTCTTGTAGGAGTGCAGTGGAGTCAGCCGTGCAGATGTACAATCACTTAGAGGAACGCGTGCATGCGCTGGTGACCAAGTCCAACCGCAGACTGGAGCTGCTGGAGTCAATGCTGAAGATCCAGGAGCTGGAGAAACAGTTTAACCAGGTAAGTAAGGGCTGCCATGGATGATGGAACCACCTGACGGCCATCAGCCAATAGAGAATACCCTGGGGCTGTGCTCACACCGCTCCTGGTTTACTGCAGTACTATAACAGCAATGCAGCAGTGTCTCTGTCACGTGTAACCACAGCCTCCAGGTGGCCGTACACATTAGATTAGAGACTATCTTGGGGAAAAGTAAAAACATAACAGGAATGTTGTAAAGCGGCCATTTCATTCATATTTAAAGTTGGTTTCCAGGCAAAATCTATTGCTGGCCTATCCACAGGAAAGCTCATCAATCCCACAGCATCTGAGCTGCAGTAACCAGGACTGGCCACTACTCCAGAGAATGGAGCCAGCTGCTTCCTGCACCATGCACCATGTGCCAATCTGTGTAACCTATCAGCGATTGATGACCTCTTGGTGATGAGCGATTGATGACCTCTTGGTGATCAGCTATTGATGACTTCTTGGGGATGAGCGATTGATGACCTCTTGGTGATCAGTGATTGATGACCTTTTGGTGATCAGCGATTGATGACCTCTTGGTGATCAGCGATTGATGACCTCTTGGTGATCAGCGATTGATGACTTCTCGGTGATCAGATATTGATGACCTCTTGGTGATTAGCGATTGATGACCTCTTGGTGATCAGCCATTGATGACCTCTTAGTGATCAGCAATTGATGACCTTTCGGCGATCTGTGATTGATGACCTTTCGGTGATCTGTGATTGATGACCTTTCAGTGATCTGTGATTGATGACCTTTCAGTGATCAGCGATTGATGACCTTTCGGTGATCTGTGATTTATGACCTTTCGGTGATCTGTGATTGATAACCCCTCGGTGATCTGTGATTGATGACCCCTCGGTGACCAGCGATTGATGACCTCTCGGTGACCAGCGATTGATGACCTCTTGGTGATCAGCGATTGATGACCTCTTGGTGATCAGCGATTGATGACCTCTTAGTGATCAGCGATTGATGACTTCTTGGTGATCAGCGATTGATGACCTTTCGGTGATCAGCGATTGATGACCTTTCGGTGATCAGTGATTGATGACCTCTCGGTGATCTGTGATTGATGACCCCTCGGTGATCTGTGATTGATGACCCCTCGGTGACCAGCGATTGATGACCTCTCGGTGACCAGCGATTGATGACCTCTTGGTGATCAGTCATTGATGACCTCTTGGTGATCAGTCATTGATGACCTCTTGGTGATCAGTCATTGTTGACCTCTTGGTGATCAGTCATTGATGACCTCTTGGTGATCAGTCATTGATGACCTCTTGGTGATCAGTCATTGATGACCTTTTGGTGATCAGTCATTGATGACCTCTCGGTGATCAGTCATTGATGACCTCTCGGTGATCAGTCATTGATGACCTCTCGGTGATCAGTCATTGATGACCTCTCGGTGATCAGTCATTGATGACCTCTCGGTGATCAGTCATTAATGACCTCTTGGTGATCAGTCATTGATGACCTCTCCTGTTCTGTATGAACCCCGGGGTTGGGTCTAGTAAGGAAGTGAAGCTCCATTGTAGTGAAAGAAGAGGAGTGTGAATACCAGACTAACCCAAGGACACGTGTGGTCCTGTTTATGGAAGAAAGCAGTCATGTTTTCTCCATATTTACCCCAACAGCTCAGCTTGTGGATGGATGAAGATGGAGAGAACCAGTTACGTGAGATGGACACTATGGAGTGGGCATTAGAAACCTTGGAGAAGTATCACAAGAAGTTCAAGGAGTTCTTTCTGCAGGCCACAGTGAGTATTCCACATCCGTATGAGCGATTTATATCCAGCAGCTTCATCTCCTAACCACCAGACCTGTATGATCAGTGGGTCGTGGCTTGGATGGTCTTTTGGGTCTATTCAGCCATTTTTCTTGTTATTCTTCATAGGTGCATTATAACCACGGGCTAGTCCTTCTGGATGATGCAAATAAGTTCAGTGGCTCCAAGTTTCCAGAGATGGAATCCTTCAAGGTTACACGAGGAGCCTTCCAGACCAAACTGAGCAGCTTCTACATCAATGTCGAGAGGCAGAAGGAAGAACTGGAAAAGCTTCTGAATCTGTACAGGTTTTGTGACAAGGTATAAGAGATCATCTTAGCACAGCGGTCCTCTGGAGAGAGATGAGTGCAACTCTGTCCGAACCTGAGCGGGCAGCATTTGATTACCAGTGGAAACAGCCCTGGGAGCCTCCAACTTCTGCAGCCATCACTAATCAAATGCCGCCCGCTCAGGTGTGGATGGACAGGAGTAGGCTCGAGTGGCCCTCATCTCCACCTCTGGACAAAATATTGTTCAAGTGTCCTAGATGTAATTGTTGGGCGATTTTATCCACCAGGTCACACAGCTCACCATGAGCTGCAGCCGCTACGTGGGCCAGCTGAAGATAGCGGAACATAGGCTTTACCAGCCGGAGACCCAGCAGTGCCTGGAGACCTACCTGCAGAGATTGACCGATGAATTGTCAGATGACAAATTCCAAGAAATGAAAGAAGAATCCTACAGCCTGAGCAGCTGCCGAGGACTGGCTGTGTGGAACGAGACCTGGCTGAGATGCCAGGAAGCCAAGGAACTTCTAGAAGAAACTCTGGAGAAGTGTAAGGATGAGCAAAGTGCAGCCTTAGCCTGGCACAAGGAGGCCACGTTATCTTCTAGTGTCAGTAAAGGAGAAGACACAATGGGGAACTTCTCAAGTGATGTTGCACAAGGAAGCCGAAAAGAGGAGGAAGAATTCCGGCCTCGGGGGAGCATGAGGTCAGCAGAATCCACCATTATTAACTGCTGTAGTTTCGGCCTCCATGCTGGCTCCATGGGTCTGTTCCTGAAGGCATCAAGAAGTCAAAGAAACGCAAGAGCAGCCAGAGAAACTATGATTTCTCAGGGATGTTCTACTAGTGAAGAAACCAAAAACAGCAATGGGTGTGACCCCGAGAGCACTGAGCTGATGGCCCAGAACTCCAACAATGAAGCTCTAGAGATCTTACATACTCCCAGTCCAAAGCTTCCAAGGCCGACCCCAGCGCAGCCATCCTCTGCAACAAATCCCGACCACTTCACATGGGCATCGTATGGCAGGGCCAACAGCGATGACTCCAGTGTACTGAGTGACAGCAGTAAAGTGAAGCAGTCGGGTAGACGTTGTGTCCTCTCTAGGCATGCCAGCTTCTCCACAGGAGACTCAGCTTCCCACTGCTCCTCAGACAGTTCCTCCGCTGTATCTCCCTTACTACCAATGGAACCACTCACCTCCCGTATGCCCTGGATGAGGAGAACCATGACGGACTCCTCTAGGGACAATGACTGGACTGCAAAGTTTAATTTTGCGTAAGTAAGCCGTAACATCGGGGCAGATTCCCAGGAGATTATCCGACCACATTGGTCCCAACAGAGACACAAGGAATTTAGGAAGGTGTCAAATCTGGATGGTTAAGGGTAGATTCACACGTACCGACTCGCAGCGTTAATAACGCTGCGAGTCGGCTAGGTCCTGGCAGATCACTCTGAATTACCGCTGCGTGTATGTAATTCTGCCGGCCGCTTAACCCCTTCAGCTGCCGGCCGGCTCCCGCTCCGCATACAGTACCTGTCCTCGCTGCACGGGGTCCTGGGGTACTGCTCTCCCGCCCGGCCAATCAGTGTGTTGCCCTGCTGCAGCCACTGATTGGCTGGGTGGGAGAGCAGTACGCCGGGACCCCGTGCAGCAAGGACAGGTAATGTATACGGAGCGGGAGCCGGCCGGCAGCTGAAGGGGTTAAGCGGCCGGCAGAATTACATACACGCAGCGGTCGATGCTGCGAGTTACCAGCGAAATCCGCTGCTGATCCAGTACTGTGAATTTGAATGGGTCCGCTGCGTGTATGGGACTCGGCCCCTTTAACCCCTACGCCGCCGGCCGAAATCCATGTGTTATAGCCATGTGTTATAGATGGGCGGTATTATGTCCATGTGTTATAGATGGGCGGTATTATGTCCATGGGTTATAGATGGGCGGTATTATGTCCATGTGTTATAGATGGGCGGTATTATGTCCATGTGTTATAGATGGGCGGTATTATGTCCATGTGTTATAGACGGGCGGTATTATGTCCATGTGTTATAGATGGGCGGTATTATGTCCATGTGTTATAGATGGGCGGTATTATGTCCATGTGTTATAGATGGGCGGTATTATGTCCATGTGTTATAGATGGGCGGTATTATGTCCATGTGTTATAGATGGGCGGTATTATGTCCATGTGTTATAGATGGGCGGTATTATGTCCATGTGTTATAGATGGGCGGTATTATGTCCATGTGTTATAGATGGGCGGTATTATGTACATGGGTTATAGATGGGCGGTATTATGTCCATGTGTTATAGATGGGCGGTATTATGTCCATGTGTTATAGATGGGCGGTATTATGTCCATGTGTTATAGATGGGCGGTATTATGTACATGGGTTATAGATGGGCGGTATTATGTCCATGTGTTATAGATGGGCGGTATTATGTCCATGTGTTATAGATGGGCGGTATTATGTCCATGTGTTATAGATGGGCGCTATTATGTGCATGTGTTATAGAAGGGCGGTATTATGTCCATGTGTTATAGATGGGCGGTATTATGTCCATGTGTTATAGATGGGCGGTATTATGTCCATGTGTTATAGATGGGCGGTATTATGTGCATGTGTTATAGATGGGCGGTATTATGTCCATGTGTTATAGATGGGCGGTATTATGTCCATGTGTTATAGATGGGCGGTATTATGTCCATGTGTTATAGATGGGCGGTATTATGTCCATGTGTTATAGACGGGCGGTATTATGTCCATGTGTTATAGACGGGTTGTATTATAGGCAGGTATCACTGTATACATCCTGTCCTATCACTGTATACATCCGGTGCTATCACTGTATACATCCGGTGCTATCACTGTATACATCCCGTCCTATCACTGTACATTGTAGCCGCCATGCAGTGTGACCAGTGTCAGTGCTGCCGCCATGTAACCCCGTCCTTAGAGAGGTATACAGACAACCAGTCCCGTAATACCGCCAGACCTGGAGCTTAGTAACCATGGTGCACGACAATCTGGAGAATCGGTGAGTATATATGACATATTATCCCGTGACGCTTCATCTCTCCTTCCTTTGCAGTAAGCTCCATCGTATAATGGAGGAGCTGCTGGCCTCGGAGAGAGACTATGTCTGCTCCCTGGGATATGTTCTCTCCCACTACCTGAGTGAGATGGATCAGCCGGATCTCCCTCCGGCCCTCCGCGGACAGCACGCCGCCATATTCGGAAACCTGGAAAAACTCTATGAATTCCACAGCCATATCTTCCTGCAGGAGCTGACCGGCTGCCGGAGGGACCCGAGCCACGTGGGCCGCTGCTTCCTGAAACACGTAAGAGACCGCCAGGATACGGGTACAGTATATCCGAAGGTTATAGGTGATGGCGGATAATCGTCTGATCCAGGGGTATGACTGCCGGGACGGCTACTGATCCTGATAATAGGGATGTCATTGTCCCCAGGAAGAATGGGGTGATCAGGGGCGTAGCTAGGATTCATGGGGCCCCATAGCAAAAAAACTCCCCCCCCCCCAACCAGCATACATATATACTCACTCTCGTTCTCCCAGACCTCAATGCACGGGTGACGTCACTGGTGCGCTGGGGACCCGGGGGAATAAAAACTACTGGTGGATGTCTGGGGGGGTTGGTGTGGCCAGCAGGTGCCCAAGGGGCCAGTGGATGTCCAGGGGTTGTAGGGGTTCTGGTTCATCTGGTGGATGATTGGGGGTGTGGGGCGGTGGCCTGGTGCGTCCAGCAGGTGTCCAGGGAGCGGAGGGCGGTGGTCTGGTGCATCTGGTGGATGTCTGGGGGTGTGAAGCGGGGGCCTGGTGTGGCCAGCAAGTGTCCAGGGAGCGTTGGGTGGTGGCCTGGTGCAGCCGGTGGATGTCGGGGGGGGGGGGGGGGGGGGGGGGCGGGGGGGCAGGGGGCTGGTGCGGCCAGCAGCTGTTCAAGGAGCGGAGGGCGGTGGTCTGGTGCAGCTGGTGGATGTGTGGGGCGGTGGCCTGGTGCAGCCAGCAGGTGTCCAGGGAGCGTTGGGTGGTGGCCTGGTGCAGCCGGTGGATGTCGGGGGGTTGGGGGGGGGATAGGGTGCTGGTGCGGCCAGCAGGTGTTCAGGGAGTGGAGGGCGGTGGTCTGGTGCAGCTGGTGGATGTCTGGGGGTGTAGGGTGGTGGCCTGGTGTCGAGCCAGCAGGTGTCGAGTAAGCGTTGGGTGGTGGCCTGGTGCAGCCGGCGGTTGTCGGGGGGGGGGGGGGGGTTGGGGCAGGGTGCTGGTGCGGCCAGCAGGTGTCCAGGAAGCGGAGGGTGGTGGCCTGGTGCGGCCAGTGGATGTCTGGGGGAGGTGCTGGGGTGATCTGTACCATAGATTGGAGTAGGAACCCCTACCGCACAGGCCCTGTAGCAGCTGCATGGTCTGCCTCCATGGTAGCTGCACCAGTGCTGCAGATGTATGGCCCCATAGACAATGAGGGGAGTGACAGCTCTACACCCGGGGGGCTCTATACTTGGGGGACTACATTGATTCTAGCTATGTCCCTGTCCTCAGGATAAGTTGTTGGGGTCCCAGTAGTCACAAAGGGAATACCCCTTTAAGGATCACCTGACCAGCTTTACGGGGATCACCACTAAATTCTGTGTCCTATTGGGAACAGAATCTATTACATACATTGGTTACCTTCCGGCTTCTTCCGTTGACGTCTGATGTTTTATGTTACAGAAGGAACAGTTTGGACTTTATGCTTTTTACAGCAAGAATAAACCTCAGTCCGACCAACTCCTCCAGGATCAGGGAGCCGCGTATTTCAAGGTACGGTCAGGACTCCGAGATGGAGGGTAGAAGTGTCAGGTAGCAGATGCAATAGAACTTATTTTACATTGTTTTACCTCCTATGAATGGGGCCACTTACCTCAGGGCTGATGCACAAGGGCAGGGACTCCTGTCAAAGACAAGTGTCCCTGCTCCTGTACACACTGAGCTGTGAGGCCTACCCTGTAACCTGTATACTGAGATGTGAGGCATTCCTTGTATACTGAGCTGTGAGGCATACCCTGTAACCTGTATACTGAGCTGTGAGGCATACCCTGTATACTGAGCTGTGAGGCATACCCTGTATACTGAGCTGTGAGGCATACCCTGTATACTAAGCTGTGAGGCATACCCTGTAACCTGTATACTGAGCTGTGAGGCATACCCTGTAACCTGTATACTGAGCTGTGAGGCATACCCTGTACCCTGTATACTGAGCTGTGAGGCATACCCTGTATACTGAGCTGTGAGGCATACCCTGTATACTGAGCTGTGAGGCATACCCTGTATACTAAGCTGTAAGGCATACCCTGTAACCTGTATACTGAGCTGTGAGGCATACCCTGTAACCTGTATACTGAGCTGTGAGGCATACCCTGTAACCTGTATACTGAGCTGTGAGGCATACCCTGTACCCTGTATACTGAGCTGTGAGGCATACCCCGTATACTGAGCTGTGAGGCATACCCTGTATACTGAGCTGTGAGGCATACCCTGTAACCTGTATACTGAGCTGTGAGGCATACCCTGTACCCTGTATACTGAGCTGTGAGGCATACCCTGTATACTGAGCTGTGAGGCATACCCTGTATACTGAGCTGTGAGGCATGCCCTGTAACCTGTATACTGAGCTGTGAGGCATACCCTGTAACCTGTATACTGAGCTGTGAGGCATACCCTGTACCCTGTATACTGAGCTGTGAGGCATACCCTGTATACTGAGCTGTGAGGCATACCCTGTACCCTATATACTGAGCTGTGAGGCATACCCTGTACCCTGTATACTGAGCTGTGAGGCATACCCTGTATACTGAGCTGTGAGGCATACCCTGTAACCTGTATACTGAGCTGTGAGGCATACCCTGTATACTGAGCTGTGAGGCATACCCTGTATACTGAGCTGTGAGGCATACCCTGTATCCTGTATACTGAGCTGTAAGGCATACCATGTATACTGAGCTGTGAGGCATACCCTGTATACTAAGCTGTGAGGCATACCCTGTAACCTGTATACTGAGCTGTGAGGCATACCCTGTACCCTGTATACTGAGCTGTGAGGCATACCCTGTAACCTGTATACTGAGCTGTGAGGCATACCCTGTACCCTGTATACTGAGCTGTGAGGCATACCCTGTACCCTGTATACTGAGCATTGAGGCATACCCTGTATACTGAGCTGTGAGGCATACCCTGTAACCTGTATACTGAGCTGTGAGGCATACCCTGTACCCTGTATACTGAGCTGTGAGGCATACCCTGTATACTGAGCTGTGAGGCATACCCTGTACCCTGTATACTGAGCTGTGAGGCATACCCTGTATACTGAGCTGTGAGGCATACCCTGTATACTGAGCTGTGAGGCATACCCTGTATACTGAGCTGTGAGGCATACCCTGTATACTGAGCTGTGAGGCATACCCTGTACCCTATATACTGAGCTGTGAGGCATACCTTGTATACTGAGCTGTGAGGCATACCCTGTACCCTATATACTGAGCTGTGAGGCATACCCTGTACCCTATATACTGAGCTGTGAGGCATACCTTGTATACTGAGCTGTGAGGCATACCCTGTACCCTGTATACTGAGCTGTGAGGCATACCCTGTATACTGAGCTGTGAGGCATACCCTGTACCCTGTATACTGAGCTGTGAGGCATACCCTGTATACTGAGCTGTGAGGCATACCCTGTATACTGAGCTGTGAGGCATACCCTGTATACTGAGCTGTGAGGCATACCCTGTACCCTATATACTGAGCTGTGAGGCATACCCTGTATACTGAGCTGTGAGGCATACCCTGTACCCTGTATACCTCACACTTACCATTCCCCAGGCACAGAGCTGATCATCAGCATTTACCTGTAGCCGACATGACATCAATTCATTCATCTGTAGTAGGGGTAACTTGGATAGGGTAACATGGTGGGGGCATGTATAACTGGGCCACTTTACCTTAGTCCCTAGCACAGTGACTCTTTGTCTCTGTTCACATTGGGAGGATGTTATGGTTAATACCTAGGCTGCACATGGAGCCCAGACAGTCAGTAACCATAATAATAAGCGTATTATGCCATATCCATGCCATGGAGGTGTCATGGAGGTGTCATGGAGGGGCCATGGAGGTGTCATGGAGGGGCCATAGAGGTGCCATGAGGAGGCCATAGAGGTTCCATAGAGGGGCCATAGAGGTGCCATGGAGGTGTCATGGAGGGGCCATGGAGGTGTCATGGAAGGGCCATAGAGGTGCCATGAGGAGGCCATAGAGGTTCCATGGAGGGGCCATAGAGGTGTCATGGAGGTGTCATGGAGGTGTCATGGAGGGGCCATGGAGGTGTCATGGAGGGGCCATGGAGGTGTCATGGAGGGGCCATGGAGGTGTCATGGAGGGGCCATAGAGGTGCCATGAGGAGGCCATAGAGGTTCCATGGAGGGGCCATGGAGGTGTCATGGAGGGGCCATGGAGGTGTCATGGAGGGGCCATAGAGGTGTCATGAGGAGGCCATAGAGGTTCCATGGAGGTGCCATGGAGGGGCCATAGAGGTGTCATGGAGGGGCCATAGAGGTGTCATGGAGGGGCCATAGAGGTGCCATGGAGGTGTCATGAAGGGGCTATGGAGGTGTCATGGAGGGGCCATAGAGGTGTCATGAGGAGGCCATAGAGGTTCCTTAGAGGTGTCATGGAGGGGCCATAGAGGTGTCATGGAGGGGCCATGGAGGGGCCATGGAGGTGTCATGGAGGGGTCATGGAGGGGCCATGAAGGTGTCATGGAGGGGCCATAGAGGTGTCATGGAGGGGCCATGGAGGTGTCATGGAGGTGTCATAGAGGGGCCATGGAGGTGTCATGGAGGTGACATGGAGTGGCCATGGAGGTGCCATAGAGGTGTCATGGAGGGGCCATGGAGGTGTCATGGAGGGGCCATGGAGGTGTCATGGAGGGGCCATGGAGGTGCCATGAGGAGGCCATAGAGGTTCCATAGAGGTGTAATGGAGGGGCCATGGAGGTGTCATTGAGGGGCCATGGAGGTGTCATGGAGGGGCCATGGAGGTGTCATGGAAGGGCCATGGAGGTGTCATGGAGGGGCCATGGAGGTGTCATGGAGGGGCCATGGAGGTGTCATGGAGGGGCCATAGAGGTGTCATGGAGGGGCCATAGAGGTGTCATGGAGGGGCCATAGAGGTGTCATGGAGGGGCCATAGAGGTGTCATGGAGGGGCCATGGAGGGGCCATGGAGGTGTCATGGAGGGGTCATGGAGGGGCCATGAAGGTGTCATGGAGGGGCCATAGAGGTGTCATGGAGGGGCCATGGAGGTGTCATGGAGGTGTCATAGAGGGGCCATGGAGGTGTCATGGAGGGGCCATGGAGGTGACATGGAGTGGCCATGGAGGTGCCATAGAGGTGTCATGGAGGGGCCATGGAGGTGTCATGGAGGGGCCATGGAGGTGTCATGGAGGGGCCATGGAGGTGCCATGAGGAGGCCATAGAGGTTCCATAGAGGTGTAATGGAGGGGCCATGGAGGTGTCATTGAGGGGCCATGGAGGTGTCATGGAGGGGCCATGGAGGTGTCATGGAAGGGCCATGGAGGTGTCATGGAGGGGCCATGGAGGTGTCATGGAGGGGCCATGGAGGTGTCATGGAGGGGCCATAGAGGTGTCATGGAGGGGCCATAGAGGTGTCATGGAGGGGCCATAGAGGTGTCATGGAGGGGCCATAGAGGTGTCATGGAGGGGCCATGGAGGTGTCATGGAGGGGCCATAGAGGTGTCATGGAGGGGCCATAGAGGTGTCATGAAGGGGCCATGGAGGTGTCATGGAGGGGCCATAGAAGTGCCATGAGGAGGCCATAGAGGTGTCATGGAGGGGCCATAGAGGTGTCATGGAGGGGCCATGGAGGTGTCATGGAGGGGCCATAGAGGTGTCATGGAGGGGCCATGGAGGTGCCATAGAGATGCCGTGGACATGTCATGGAGGGGCCATAGAGATGCTATGGAGGGGCCATGGCCTAATGAGGGGCCTTCATCAGGTGACCTCTCTGAAAGCTCCTCCAAGATTACCTCACTTTACGTCTTGCTGCGCTGCGCTCCTCCATCACGTCTGACCTCATTCATGAACGTGTTTCTGTATTTCAGAGGAAGCAGCAGGAGTTAGGAGACAAGATGGACGTCTCCTCGTATCTCCTAAAACCCATCCAGCGGATCAGCAAGTACAGCCTGCTCCTGCAGGACATGGAGTGGGAGTGCAAGGGGCAGAGTAACCGGGAGGCGGAGCTGAGGGCCGCCCGGGAGGTGGTCCGCTTCCAGCTGCGTCACGGCAACGATCTCCTCGCCATGGACGACATCCAGGACTGTGACGTAAGACGATAACGATTCCACCCATCATGGGCGAGATTAACATGTGGTGGTGGTGGGATAGAAATGAAAGTTATACAGATTTGTAATTTACTTCTTTTTAAAAATCTCCAGTCTTCCAGTACTTATCAGCTGCTGTATGTCCTGCAGGAAGTGGTATATTCTCTCCAGTCTGACACAGTGCTTTCTGCTTCCCCCTCTGTCCTGCTTCCCCCTCTGAAATAATTTAGTTTTTATTGAATAACCCCTTTAATAAAGTCACTGAAAGACACATATACCCAGGTAATAGTCAGACATCCCTGAGCACAGGCCCAGCAGGGATCCCAGTAGGACACTGCGCCATTCCTAGATCACACGGCCGCGGCTGCCACCCAGACACTTCTCAGTCCCTTCCTTCCGCACTAATGTTAGTCATAACTGAGTTTAACCCTTTCCATGCACCAGCTACCATGGCGCCTCCCTCCGCTTCCTTATATTGGCCATGTGGCCGTTGTTTCCTGCTGCAGTCTCCATGCAGATATTGCTGCCTTGTGGTTCATTCGCATTTAGTTCTGCAGGATTTGCTTATGTCCCCTTGAAGGATGGTGAAAGACGGCCGCAGATCGGTGACGGACAGGTTGTAAATTCCTGTGAAATGTAGCGCGGAAGATGTAATATCAGGAACGTCCAAGCATTTATGGCTATTAGAGGTAAAGTGGATTAGCGTCGTCCGAGAGGGGACGTTAGGGAGAGCGAGACGTTTGAGCGCTGGGAGTAACAGCTTGGAACGCAGGCCCGGGAGGAGGAGTGAGATTAATCACATACCGGCAGCCATGGAGCGGGACACGGCCGGGACGTCACACAGGGACAAACTGCCCGAGTACATACAGGCAGCCATGGAGCGGGACACGGCCGGGACGTCACACAGGGACAAACTGCCCGAGTACATACAGGCAGCTATGGAGCGGGACACGGCCGGGACGTCACACAGGGACAAACTGCCCGAGTACATACAGGCAGCCATGGAGCGGGACACGGCCGGGACGTCACACAGGGACAAACTGCCCGAGTACATACAGGCAGCTATGGAGCGGGACACGGCCGGGACGTCACACAGGGACAAACTGCCCGAGTACATACAGGCAGCCATGGAGCGGGACACGGCCAGGACGTCACACAGGGACAAACTGCCCGAGTACATACAGGCGTCCGTCATCTACAACGTCCCAGGGACAGGGACAAACTGCCCGAGTACATACAGGCGTCCGTCATCTACAAGGTCCCAGGGACAGAGACAAACTGCCCGAGTACATACAGGCGTCCGTCATCTACAACGTCACAGGGACAAACTACCCGAGTACATACAGGGAGCCATGGAGCGGGACGCAGCCGGGACGTCACACGGGGACAAACTGCCCGAGTACATACGGACGTCCGTCATCTACAACGTCCCAGAGACAAACTGCCCGAGTACATACAGTGGCCGTCAGCTACAACGTCCCAGGGACAGAGACAAACTGCCCGAGTACATACAGGCGTCCGTCATCTACAACGTCCCAGGGACAAACTGCCCGAGTACATACAGGCGTCCGTCATCTACAACGTCCCAGGGACAGAGACAAACTGCCCGAGTACATACAGGCGTCAGTCATCTACGACGTCCCAGTGACAAACTGCTCGAGTACATCCAGTGTCCGTCATCTACAACGTCCCAGGGACAGAGACAAACTACCCGAGTACATACAGGCATCCGTCATCTACAACGTCCAAGGGACAAACTGCCCGAGTACATACAGGCATCCATAATCTACAACGTCCCAGGGACAGAGACAAACTACCTGAGTACATACAGGCATCTGTCATCTACAACGTCCTAGGGACAGAGACAAACTGCCCGAGTACATACAGGCGTCCGTCATCTACAACGACCCAGCGTCCCTACACCTGTCACCTGGACCCGGCATCCCTACACCTGTCACCTGGACCCGGCATCCCTACACCTGTCACCGACGTCCCTACACCTGTCACCTGTCACCGGCGTCCCTACACCTGTCACCTGGACCCGGCATCCCTACACCTGTCACCGGCGTCCCTACACCTGTCACCTGGACCCGGCGTCCCTACACCTGTCACCTGGACCCGGCATCCCTACACCTGTCACCTGTCACCGGCGTCCCTACACCTGTCACCTAGACCCGGCATCCCTACACCTGTCACCGACGTCCCTACACCTGTCACCTGTCACCGGCGTCCCTACACCTGTCACCTGGACCCGGCATCCCTACACCTGTCACCGGCGTCCCTACACCTGTCACCTGGACCCGGCGTCCCTACACCTGTCACCTGGACCCGGCGTCCCTACACCTGTCACCGGCGTCCCTACACCTGTAACCTGTCACCGGCGTCCCTACACCTGTCACCTGGACCCGGCGTCCCTACACCTGTCACCGGCGTCCCTACACCTGTCACCTGGACCCGGCGTCCCTACACCTGTCTCCTGGACCCGGCGTCCCTACACCTGTCTCCTGGACCCGGCGTGTCTACATGTGTCACCTACATGTGCTGTTTTACCAGAAGTTTTTTATCGGTACGTTGTGAGCTTCAGAGAGAGAACATTTTTACCGCCCACACAAAATATAAGCTCCACAATTCCCTGTAATTTGTTGTAATCCTGGCACTGGGATGGGGAACCTGCCGCCCTCTGGCTGTTACTAAACTACAACTCCCATCATGCCTGGACAGCCAAAGCCTGATGGGAACAGCTGGAGGGCGGCCGGTTCCCCATCCCTGTCCTTGCAGTATGGTGAGTATTATAGGTTTCATGATATATATAACTCTATTCCCATCCTAGGACACAGAAGCACAGGAGCCGCGTAGAATAAGATACAACTTTTATTCTTCCAGAGTCTTCTATCGCTCCCGCACATCGGTTTTACCATCGGTTCATCAGGGTTAGGAATCAGCCGCATCGGGGTTAGGATCCGGCCGCATCGGGGTTAGGATTCAGCTGCATCGGGGTTAGGATTCAGCCGCATCAGGGTTAGGATTCAGCTGCATCGGGGTTAGGATTCAGCCGCATCGGGTTAGGATTCAGCCGCATCAGAGTTAGGATTCAGCCGCATCAGAGTTAGGATTCAGCCGCATCAGAATTCAGCCGCATCGGGGTTAGGTTTCAGCCGCATCGGAATCAGGATTCAGCCGCATCGGGGTTAGGATTCTTCCGCATCGGGATCAGGATTCAGCCGCATCGGGGTTAGGATTCTTCCGCATCGGGATCAGGTTTCAGCCGCATCGGGATCAGGATTCAGCCACATCGGGGTTAGGTTTCAGCTGCATAGGGATCAGGATTCAGCCGCATCGGGGTCAGGATTCAGCCGCATCGTTGTTAGGTTTCAGCCGCATAGGGATCAGGATTCAGCCGCATCGGGGTTAGGATTCAGCCCCATCGGGGTTAGGATTCTTCCGCATCGGGGTTAGGATGCAGCCGCATCGGGGTTAGGATTCAGCCGCATCGGGGTTAGGATTCTTCCGCATCGGGGTTAGGATTCAGCCGCATCAGGGTTAGGATTCAGCCGCATCGGGGTTAGGATTCAGCCGCATCGGGGTTAGGATTCAGCCGCATCGGGGTTAGGATTCTTACGCATCGGGGTTAGGATTCAGCCGCATCAGGGTTAGGATTCAGCCGCATCGGGGTTAGGATTCAGCCGCATCGGGGTTAGGATTCAGCCGCATTGGGGTTAGGATTCTTCTGCATCGGGGTTAGGATTCTTCCGCATCGGGGTTAGGATTCAGCCGCATAGGGATCAGGATTCAGCCGCATCGGGGTCAGGATTCAGCCGCATCGGGGTTAGGATTCAGCCGCATCGGGG
The DNA here is from genome assembly GCF_027789765.1 of Dendropsophus ebraccatus. Lineage (NCBI taxonomy): Eukaryota > Metazoa > Chordata > Amphibia > Anura > Hylidae > Dendropsophus > Dendropsophus ebraccatus. The sequence continues at coordinate 77,177,096 of NC_091467.1, read as the reverse complement.
TTAGGATTCAGCCGCATCGGGGTTAGGATTCTTCCGCATCGGGGTTAGGATTCTAACGCATCGGGGTTAGGATTCAGCCGCATCGGGGTTAGGATTCTTCCGCATCGGGGTTAGGATTCAGCCGCATCGGGGTTAGGATTCTTCCACATCAGGGTTAGGATTCTTCCGCATCGGGGTTAGGATTCAGCCGCATCGGGGTTAGGATTCTTACGCATCGGGGTTAGGATTCAGCCGCATCGGGGTTAGGATTCAGCCGCATCGGGGTTAGGATTCAGCCGCATCGGGGTTAGGATTCAGCCGCATTGGGGTTAGGATTCTTCTGCATCGGGGTTAGGATTCTTCCGCATCGGGGTTAGGATTCAGCCGCATAGGGGTCAGGATTCAGCCGCATCGGGGTCAGGATTCAGCCGCATCGGGGTTAGGATTCAGCCGCATCGGGGTTAGGATTCAGCCACATCGGGGTTAGGATTCAGCCGCATCGGGGTTAGGATTCTTCCGCATCGGGGTTAGGATTCTTCCGCATCGGGGTTAGGATTCAGCCGCATCGGGGTTAGGATTCTTCCGCATCGGGGTTAGGATTCAGCCGCATCGGGGTTAGGATTCAGCCGCATCGGGGTTAGGATTCAGCCACATCGGGGTTAGGATTCAGCCGCATCGGGGTTAGGATTCAGCCGCATCGGGGTTAGGATTCAGCCACATCGGGGTTAGGATTCAGCCGCATCGGGGTTAGGATTCTTCCGCATCGGGGTTAGGATTCTTCCGCATCGGGGTTAGGATTCAGCCGCATCGGGGTTAGGATTCTTCCGCATCGGGGTTAGGATTCAGCCGCATCGGGGTTAGGATTCTTCCACATCGGGGTTAGGATTCAGCCGCATCGGGGTTAGGATTCTTCCACATCGGGGTTAGGATTCTTCCGCATAGGGATCAGGATTCAGCCGCATCGGGGTTAGGATTCTTCCACATCGGGGTTAGGATTCTTCCGCATCGGGGTTAGGATTCTTCCGCATCGGGGTTAGGATTCTTCCTCATCGGGGTTAGGATTCAGCCGCATCGGGGTTAGGATTCAGCCGCATCGGGGTCAGGATTCAGCCGCATCGGGGTTAGGATTCTTCCACATCGGGGTTAGGATTCAGCCGCTATTTTTATCAGCCGGTACAAACGCTTCATATAAGAGAGAATGAAAAGCTGCGGAAATCTTCTATTCCCGCAAAGGAGCCGTCTCTGGGGACTGATCGGAGGGAGAATTAGATGTTCCTAATACTGTGTGCAGCACAATCCTTAAAGGGAACTCCTCATCACTTTCATGCTGCCTGAGCCCTTAGTTATCAGGGCGATTCTCCCCCTCCCCCACATCAGCCTTTATGGATGGATCTCTGTATAGGGAAATGTAACAACCAAGGTCTCAGGGCAGGAAGAAGCAATCGGGGGCCGCCCTAAATGCCAAGTGCGGGCAGCATGAAAGTGATACCTGCTCTCCATTGTGTCAGGGCTCTGAAAACATATGTTTTCTGGGCAAAATGGACTGATTGACGGAGTGCAGAGCACAATGGACCCTGTATGTATCGAAAAGATTGAGCTCATAGAGATGTATACGGTGCTACAGTATATACACAGGACTATCTCCCATCACATAGCCGCCAGATGGCTCTGACCTTCCCATCAGCCCCGTGGTCTACAGAGCACCTTATATATACAGGAACATGAGTTATTCCAATATCCAAAGGCAATGAGTAGATCATGGGTGAGGGCCGGACCCCTGGTACCTGCACAGTCCAGAGAAAACAAGTCCCCTCCCCCCGATAAATGGGACGGCCGCACACGTGTCCTCTCGGCTCCATTCATTCTCTAAGGAGATTTCATCAAACTGGTCTTCTAGTTGGTATCCTCCATAGTCACAGACGTCTATCCTATGGATGACCAGGGCCTTGGAGAGTGCAAAGAGTCAGGGTAGAGAATAGGAGGTGGCAGGCAGCTGGGATTCTGAGCAATGGAGGCTCCCAAGGTGGCAGCAGTGGAGGCTCGAGAGGTGGCAGCAGTGGAGGATCCCAAGGTGGCAGCAATGGAGGGTCTCAAGGTGGCAGCAATGGAGGCTCCCAAGGTGGCAGCAATGGAGGCTCCCAAGGTGGCAGCAGTGGAGGATCCCAAGGTGGCAGCAATGGAGGGTCTCAAGGTGGCAGCAATGGAGGGTCTCAAGGTGGCAGCAATGGAGGGTCTCAAGGTGGCAGCAATGGAGGGTCTCAAGGTGGCAGCAATGGAGGATCCCAAGGTGGCAGCAATGGAGGGTCTCAAGGTGGCAGCAATCGAGGGTCTCAAGGTGGCAGCAATGAAGGGCCCCAAGGTGGCAGCAATGGAGGGTCCCAGGGTGGCAGCAATGGAGGGTCCCAGGGTGGCAGCAGTTACCACCTTCCATCCATGCTTCCATTCACTGTGTCCCTTACGTGTTGGTTCTGTCCTTCAGGTAACCGGTAAAACTCACTGTTTTTTTATGGCAATTTTGCACAAATCAGGACATGATGACATTATCTGTCCTGTACTAGAACTCCACTCTAGTGCCGCCATAGTTACAGTGGGGTGGGGGGCCCAGGCTTGGTGAACAGCCCCGGGCCTATGGTAAATCCGCCCCTGCATGGATACCTGTGGTAGCTGTAATAATCTGCTTATACTTCTCTCAATCAATAGGAGGATGCGAGGGAGCGGCCATGACAGCTGGGTGACACAGGAGGCCCCTGACCGCCCAGACATCTCCATAGAGTCCTATGTGATGGGGTCACCTCCACTTCACCTTCGTCTTCTCTATATCAATTTTTTAGGTTAACCTGAAGGAGCAAGGCCGCCTGCTGCGTCAGGGAGAGTTTGCCATCTCCTACAGGAAGAAGAAGTGTCTGCGGAGGGTCTTTCTCTTCGAGGATTTGATTCTTTTCAGCAAAACCAAAAAATCTGCATCAGGAAAAGAGATCTATGTGTACAAGCAGTCCTTCAAGGTAATGTCCATGGTCCCTCACCGCTGGTATACACGGCATCATATACACATCATATACATGGCATTATATACACATCATATACACATCATATACACGGCATCATATACACATCATATACATGGCATCATATACACATCATATACATGGCATTATATACACATCATATACACATCATATACACGGCATCATATACACATCATATACATGGCATCATATACACATCATATACATGGCATTATATACACATCATATACACATCATATACACGGCATCATATACACATCATATACATGGCATCATATACACATATACATGGCATCATATACACATCATATACACATCATATACACGGCATCATATACACATCATATACATGGCATCATATACACATATACATGGCATCATATACACATCATATACACATCATATACACGGCATCATATACACATCATATACATGGCATTATATACACATCATATACACATCATATACACGGCATCATATACACATCATATACATGGCATCATATACACATCATATACATGGCATTATATACACATCATATACACATCATATACACGGCATCATATACACATCATATACATGGCATCATATACACATATACATGGCATCATATACACATCATATACATGGCATTATATACACATCATATACACATCATATACATGGCATCATATACACATCATATACATGGCATTATATACACATCATATACATGGCATCATATACACATCATATACATGGCATCATATACGTATCATATACATGTCATTATATACACATCATATACACGGCATCATATACACATCATATACACGGCATCATATACACATCATATACATGGTCCCTTACCGCTGGCATACAAGGCATCATATACACCATATATTTGTCATCATCTTATGTTTTAGCCATTGGGGTTAAAATCCAGCGACGAGTAGCTCTATTTTTTCTCATTATGTAACTTGTATACAGTCTTTTCAGCAGTTTTCTCCTCTGCAGACTCTATCCCTTATTTTCAGTTGTCTCTGAGCTGGAGCCTATCCTCTATGATGTCTCCCATACTGCACACAGAGAAGAGGGGATCCTGCTCTTCTGTCTCTCTATACCTAATAAGCAGTAACAGCAGCATGGAGGACATTATAGAACAGTACTGAGCAGGAAAAGCTGATGAGATCCTCTACTCACAGTAATGATAGTCTCGGGCAGCATATATCTATGATCCCTTGTTGAGCTGCTGGTCTGTAAAGACAAGACAGAACTGTATTATTTAGCACAGTGAATAGAAGGTTGGGGAGGGGGAGTAGCCAGATTAAAGGAGATACAAGCATTTTTCTCTGATAAGATATATTACACAATTTCCTACATCTGTTTGTTCTATTGATGTGTGCAAAGTTTATTGAAGTGACTGTGTAAGCATATCCCAGGCAGTATCGTGGCTATCATCATTCTGGATGACCATTGTCAGTGGTAAAGTCACATGATTGGTTTACCTGGAATCTTTCTCTGTGAAGGTCTCTGATCTCCTCCCACTAGGAGGACGAGGTCTCGAGAACCATATTCATGAGCATCATCTTGTCTTTTGCATATGAAATAGTCCCTATACTGAAGTCCAGGACAAGATAAATACTCATGAGTCACACTTTAAGGGAACGTTCACACAATGTTCTCTGAGGCAAAGATACGTCCGTTGCGTGAGCATAGCCTAGAGTAGCTCTAGCCGAATAACGAAGTCTTACCGACCAGAGTAACCGGTTGGATGAATCACCTTCCCATTTTTGTTCCCATTAGACGTCTGAGATCGGCCTCACTCACACCTTGGGAGGCAGCGGACTCTGTTTTGAGATCTGGTTTCGAAGACGAAAGTTGGAGGACACGTATACTTTTCAGGCTGCCTCTCCCGATGTCAAGGAGGCCTGGACTGGGGACCTGCAGAAAATTCTATGGGACCAGGCGATCAAAAATCGAGGTAAACTATGTGAAGACTATATCGTGTAGCCAGTGGCATTGCTACCATAAGGGCAGACCACGCCACTGCTCTGGGGCCTGTGCACTAAGGAGGCCCGCAGGCCATCATAAAATGACTGACAGAGCAAGAAGCCATTGGCTCCCCGCCCTGCCAGTCTCTACTGGCCAAAAGCAGCATTGCACCTCTAGGGAGAGGATTTATGGGGCCCTGTACAGTTATTTGCTATGGGGCCCCATAAATCCTAGCTGCCCCCCACATGTAGCCATTGAGGAGGAGGATTGTACCGGGGCTCGGAGGAGTGTACTGGGGCTCGGAGGAGTGTATCGGGGTTTGGAGGAGTGTACCGGGGCTCGGAGGAGTGTATTGGGGCTCGGAGGATTGTGACGGGGCCTGGAGGATTGTACTGGGGCCCGGAGGATTGTACCGGGGCCCGGAGGATTGTACCGGGGCCCGGAGGATTGTACCGGGGCCTGGAGGATTGTACCGGGGCCTGGAGGATTGTACTAGGGCCCGGAGGAGTGTACTGGGGCTCGGCGGAGTGTACTGGGGCTCGGCGGAGTGTACTGGAGCTCGGAGGAGTGTACTGGAGCTCGGAGGAGTGTACTGGGGCCCGGAGGATTGTACCGGGGCTCGGAGGAGTGTACTGGAGCTCGGAGGAGTGTACCGGGGCTCGGAGGATTGTACCGGGGCCCGGAGGATTATACTGGAGATGTTTTACTGGAATAAATATAATTTGTCATTTGTGGACGTGCGGCGTATGACAGCGAACCGCTCTCTGACATGTCGCAGCTGTATTTAGCACATAAGCAGCCGAGCGTATGCGGCAGGAGAAGTGAGTGGGAGGGAGCGCAATGTTCTGTAAGTAATGGAGGGGGGGGGGATGTACCGAGGGGCAGATATATATATATATATATATATATATATATATATATATATATATACACTGTACAATAATATCTGACAATGGACATGACTGTTCAGAATCTCTATAATAACAGTGTTAACCCTTACTGGATGGGTGAATCCTTCATCTCATAGTGATTCTCATCCAGTGTAAGAGATGTAACCAGTACGGGGTCCATACGGTGATAACCGCGGCCTCCTCCATCCTCTTCTTTATCTCCTTTATAGAAATGCGCAGACAGGAGAGAGCGTTCTCTGGATTGGGATGTAAGCCGTTCACGGACATCCAGCCCAGTGAGGCGGCCATTAGCAGTAGAGCCATCCCGCTGACTGGTGGTGCAGGTAGGGGACCAGTCTTGGATCTGTAGAGCACAGTATATATATATATATATATATATATATATATATAATCATGTTAATCTCTCTCTTCTTACACTAGATGAAAGTCTTCGCTCTTCCCCTTCTGCCGCTTTACCATTCCCGACCTCCCCGGTACCGCTCCGCTCCATGTCAGTGGGCTCCCGTAGCAGCGCCAGCAGCGCCGTGTCTCTGGGAGGATGCTCCTCCACCTCCTCTGGCCGCGGTTCTCTCAGCCCGCTACACGGATGTCCAGGATCGGAGCCGCCATGGAGATGCTGTAGGGCGGAGCCCCCCCACGATAAGGAGCACAGCATTTTCTTGAGTGAGTGTGATAGAGACCAAGCCAGGCCCGATCTGCCTGGCAGATGTGGGGCTATAACCTGGCAGATGTATGGCTATAACCTGGCAGATGTATGGCTATAACCTGGCAGATGTGGGGCTATAACCTGGCAGATGTGGGGCTATAACCTGGCAGATGTGGGGCTATAACCTGGCACATGTGGGGCTATAACCTGGCAGATGTGGGGCTATAACCTGGCAGATGTGGGGCTATAACCTGGCAGATGTATGGCTATAACCTGGCAGATGTGGGGCTATAACCTGGCAGATGTGGGGCTATAACCTGGCAGATGTATGGCTATAACCTGGCAGATGTATGGCTATAACCTGGCAGATGTGGGGCTATAACCTGGCAGATGTGGGGCTATAACCTGGCAGATGTAGGGGTATAACCTGGCAGATGTGGGGCTATAACCTGGCAGATGTGGGGCTATAACCTGGCAGATGTATGGCTATAACCTGGCAGATGTGGGGCTATAACCTGGCAGATGTAGGGGTATAACCTGGCAGATGTGGGGCTATAACCTGACAGATGTGGGGCTATAACCTGGCAGATGTATGGCTATAACCTGGCAGATGTGGGGCTATAACCTGGCAGATGTGGGGCTATAACCTGGCAGATGTAGGGGTATAACCTGGCAGATGTAGGGCTATAACCTGGCAGATGTGGGGCTATAACCTGGCAGATGTGGGGCTATAACCTGGCAGATGTATGGCTATAACCTGGCAGATGTAGGGGTATAACCTGGCAGATGTGGGGCTATAACCTGACAGATGTGGGGCTATAACCTGGCAGATGTATGGCTATAACCTGGCAGATGTATGGCTATAACCTGGCAGATGTAGGGGTATAACCTGGCAGATGTAGGGCTATAACCTGGCAGATGTGGGGCTATAACCTGGCAGATGTATGGCTATAACCTGGCAGATGTGGGGCTATAACCTGGCAGATGTGGGGCTATAACCTGGCAGATGTGGGGCTATAACCTGGCAGATCCTGGCAGATGTATGGCTATAACCTGGCAGATGTGGGGCTATAACCTGGCAGATGTGGGGCTATAACCTGGCAGATGTATGGCTATAACCTGGCAGATGTGGGGCTATAACCTGGCAGATGTGGGGCTATAACCTGGCAGATGTGGGGCTATAACCTGGCAGATGTATGGCTATAACCTGGCAGATGTGGGGCTATAACCTGGCAGATGTGGGGCTATAACCTGGCAGATGTGGGGCTATAACCTGGCAGATGTGGGGCTATAACCTGGCAGATGTATGGCTATAACCTGGCAGATGTATGGCTATAACCTGGCAGATGTGGGGCTATAACCTGGCAGATGTATGGCTATAACCTGGCAGATGTGGGGCTATAACCTGGCAGATGTGGGGCTATAACCTGGCAGATGTGGGGCTATAACCTGGCAGATGTATGGCTATAACCTGGCAGATGTGGGGCTATAACCTGGCAGATGTGGGGCTATAACCTGGCAGATGTAGGGCTATAACCTGGCAGATGTGGGGCTATAACCTGGCAGATGTGGGGCTATAACCTGGCAGATGTGGGGCTATAACCTGGCAGATGTATGGCTATAACCTGGCAGATGTGGGGCTATAACCTGGCAGATGTGGGGCTATAACCTGGCAGATGTATGGCTATAACCTGGCAGATGTGGGGCTATAACCTGGCAGATGTATGGCTATAACCTGGCAGATGTGGGGCTATAACCTGGCAGATGTAGGGCTATAACCTGGCAGATGTGGGGCTATAACCTGGCAGATGTGGGGCTATAACCTGGCAGATGTGGGGCTATAACCTGGCAGATGTGGGGCTATAACCTGGCAGATGTATGGCTATAACCTGGCAGATGTGGGGCTATAACCTGGCAGATGTGGGGCTATAACCTGGCAGATGTAGGGGTATAACCTGGCAGATGTGGGGCTATAACCTGGCAGATGTATGGCTATAACCTGGCAGATGTGGGGCTATAACCTGGCAGATGTAGGGCTATAACCTGGCAGATGTGGGGCTATAACCTGGCAGATGTGGGGCTATAACCTGGCAGATGTGGGGCTATAACCTGGCAGATGTATGGCTATAACCTGGCAGATGTAGGGCTATAACCTGGCAGATGTATGGCTATAACCTGGCAGATGTGGGGCTATAACCTGGCAGATGTGGGGCTATAACCTGGCAGATGTGGGGCTATAACCTGGCAGATGTGGGGCTATAACCTGGCAGATGTATGGCTATAACCTGGCAGATGTGGGGCTATAACCTGGCAGATGTGGGGCTATAACCTGGCAGATGTAGGGGTATAACCTGGCAGATGTGGGGCTATAACCTGGCAGATGTATGGCTATAACCTGGCAGATGTGGGGCTATAACCTGGCAGATGTATGGCTATAACCTGGCAGATGTGGGGCTATAACCTGGCAGATGTATGGCTATAACCTGGCAGATGTAGGGCTATAACCTGGCAGATGTAGGGGTATAACCTGGCAGATGTATGGCTATAACCTGGCAGATGTGGGGCTATAACCTGGCAGATGTGGGGCTATAACCTGGCAGATGTGGGGCATGTTCACACACAGGTCCGGCATGTTTTTTTTTATTACTGATTGGTATAGTTAGACCCTTTCTTTCCTCCTATATATAAGACATTTCCAGCCTTCAAAATAAACTTGTCCGTTTAGAGACAAATGGGGCCGATCCGTCCGATTATCGTTACTGTGGAATAGGGCCCTTAGGGTTAGGCGATCAGTCCACCTGACCTAGAACAATGTACCAACAGCCGTGACTGCACTGACGGGTGCGGCATCATGCCAAACCACAGACGAGCTTTGGTAAACATAGCCTAAATATGTAAGTTACACAAGAAACCCACTCCAGCTCGTAGCTGACCTCATAGATGCCCATGATGATGATGATGATGATGATGATGATGATGATGATGATGATGATGATGCACTCGTGTCTCTCACATAGTTATCCCAGCAATCAAGGTTTTCTATGTGGCTGACAACCATACTCACCTTCCCCAGTCCCCCACCGCTGCCACCACTTCTGCTCTTCAGTCCCCTGATGTTTGTGAGAATCTGCCCCCTCAGCCAATCAGTGGTGGAGGCGTGTCACTGCTGTGGCCAGTGATTGGCTGAATGGACAGTTCCTGCATTATAGTCCCTCGTGTAGTGAATAATGGTGACTGCTCTTCTGCCATAAGACGTTTGTCGCAGTAAAACACTGAATGATATCTAAGGAGGAGCCGATACCAGATGCATCACGTGTCTAAGACTAATACTGTCTGGTGATTGGTGCTTGTGCAGATATCCACCCCCTTCTTCCCGGGATCCCCCCCATTCCATACAATGACCCCAGGGCAGGTTACTCCAGTCTCGTCGTCTTCACCTTCTTCTTCTCTCACTATTTCAGCTGCCAGTTCTGGTTCCTCAGAAGGAAGTGTCAGTGGGTTCAGCTCCCCGGAGTCCGGCCATATTCCCGTGACGCATATACATCCCTGTTACCCCTTGGAGTTCTGGCGCCCCCTACATGTTATAGACAAGCCTCCGGAGAACAACATCCCGTAAAACCTCCGGATACACAATCTCTATTTATGTTCGGTTTCTCTATGTATATACTGTATCCCGTCTGCTGCTGCTGTGCTGCCCTCATAGGACCACTATAATAAATCCGCTTTATTGTGTTGGAGGAAACTGGGGAGTCGGATTCTCATTTATTACAAGACCCTGAGCATTCTAGCTCCCCCTGTGTATAGAAGTATATAGAGTCTGGCTCCTTCTCGACATTAGGACCCACTTTCTTCTCTACACACAGGACTCCTTATTCATGTGACTGTGATATCTAAGTATCTTTAATGTCTACAAGACCATAACCCACATCTTATAACAGGCGACAGGTGGGAACCCGCTCTGCCACCCAACTGGTTTGGCTTTGGCTGACTTTTGGTGGTTTCCCCCTTTAAACCCCTCTAAGATGGCTGCCAGGCTGCTTCCTCTGTAAGTGCCTCACAGACCCTGTACCTGTACTGCCCTATATACCCTGTACTGCCCTATATACCCTGTACCTGTACTGCCCTATATACCCTGTACTGCCCTATATACCCTGTACTGCCCTATATACCCTGTACTGCCCTATATACCCTGTACTGCCCTATATACCCTATATACCCTGTACTGCCCTATATACCCTGTACTGCCCTATATACCCTGTACTGCCCTATATACCCTGTACCTGGACTGCCCTATATACCCTGTACTGCCCTATATACCCTGTACCTGGACTGCCCTATATACCCTGTACTGCCCTATATACCCTGTACTGCCCTATATACCCTGTACCTGTACTGCCCTATATACCCTGTACTGCCCTATATACCCTGTACTGCCCTATATACCCTGTACTGCCCTATATACCCTGTACTGCCCTATATACCCTATATACCCTGTACTGCCCTATATACCCTGTACTGCCCTATATACCCTGTACTGCCCTATATACCCTGTACCTGGACTGCCCTATATACCCTGTACTGCCCTATATACCCTGTACCTGGACTGCCCTATATACCCTGTACTGCCCTATATACCCTGTACCTGGACTGCCCTATATACCCTGTACCTGTACTGCCCTATATACCCTGTACCTGTACTGCCCTATATACCCTGTACCTGTACTGCCCTATATACCCTGTACTGCCCTATATACCCTGTACCTGTACTGCCCTATATACCCTGTACTGCCCTATATACCCTGTACTGCCCTATATACCCTGTACCTGGACTGCCCTATATACCCTGTACCTGTACTGCCCTATATACCCTGTACTGCCCTATATACCCTGTACTGCCCTATATACCCTGTACCTGGACTGCCCTATATACCCTGTACTGCCCTATATACCCTGTACCTGGACTGCCCTATATACCCTGTACCTGTACTGCCCTATATACCCTGTACCTGTACTGCCCTATATACCCTGTACCTGTACTGCCCTATATACCCTGTACTGCCCTATATACCCTGTACCTGTACTGCCCTATATACCCTGTACTGCCCTATATACCCTGTACCTGGACTGCCCTATATACCCTGTACCTGTACTGCCCTATATACCCTGTACTGCCCTATATACCCTGTACCTGGACTGCCCTATATACCCTGTACCTGTACTGCCCTATATACCCTGTACCTGGACTGCCCTATATACCCTGTACCTGGACTGCCCTATATACCCTGTACCTGGACTGCCCTATATACCCTGTACCTGTACTGCCCTATATACCCTGTACTGCCCTATATACCCTGTACCTGTACTGCCCTATATACCCTGTACCTGGACTGCCCTATATACCCTGTACCTGGACTGCCCTATATACCCTGTACCTGTACTGCCCTATATACCCTGTACTGCCCTATATACCCTGTACCTGTACTGCCCTATATACCCTGTACCTGTACTGCCCTATATACCCTGTACTGCCCTATATACCCTGTACCTGGACTGCCCTATATACCCTGTACCTGTACTGCCCTATATACCCTGTACTGCCCTATATACCCTGTACCTGTACTGCCCTATATACCCTGTACCTGGACTGCCCTATATACCCTGTACCTGGACTGCCCTATATACCCTGTACCTGGACTGCCCTATATACCCTGTACCTGTACTGCCCTATATACCCTGTACTGCCCTATATACCCTGTACCTGTAATGCCCTATATACCCTGTACCTGTACTGCCCTGTATACCCTGTACTGCCCTATATACCCTGTACCTGTACTGCCCTATATACCCTGTACTGCCCTATATACCCTGTACCTGGACTGCCCTATATACCCTGTACCTGGACTGCCCTATATACCCTGTACTGCCCTATATACCCTGTACCTGTACTGCCCTATATACCCTGTACCTGTACTGCCCTATATACCCTGTACCTGTACTGCCCTATATACCCTGTACTGCCCTATATACCCTGTACCTGTACTGCTCTATATACCCTGTACTGCCCTATATACCCTGTACTGCCCTATATACCCTGTACTGCCCTATATACCCTGTACCTGTACTGCCCTATATACCCTGTACTGCCCTATATACCCTGTACCTGTACTGCCCTATATACCCTGTACTGCCCTATATACCCTGGACTGCCCTATATACCCTGGACTGCCCTATATACCCTGTACCTGTACTGCCCTATATACCCTGTACCTGTACTGCCCTATATACCCTGTACCTGTACTGCCCTATATACCCTGTACTGCCCTATATACCCTGTACCTGTACTGCCCTATATACCCTGTACTGCCCTATATACCCTGTACCTGTACTGCCCTATATACCCTGTACTACCCTATATATCCTGTACTGCCCTATATACCCTGTACTGCCCTATATACCCTGTACTGCCCTATATACCCTGTACTGCCCTATATACCCTGTACTGCCCTATATACCCTGTACTGCCCTATATACCCTGTACTGCCCTATATACCCTGTACTGCCCTATATACCCTGTACCTGTACTGCCCTATATACCCTGTACTGCCCTATATACCCTGTACCTGTACTGCCCTATATACCCTGTACTGCCCTATATACCCTGTACTGCCCTATATACCCTGTACCTGTACTGCCCTATATACCCTGTACAGCCCTATATACCCTGTACCTGTACTGCCCTATATACCCTGTACTGCCCTATATACCCTGTACCTGTACTGCCCTATATACCCTGTACTGCCCTATATACCCTGTACTGCCCTATATACCCTGTACCTGTACTGCCCTATATACCCTGTACTGCCCTATATACCCTGTACTGCCCTATATACCCTGTACTGCCCTATATACCCTGTACCTGTACTGCCCTATATACCCTGTACTACCCTATATACCCTGTACCTGTACTGCCCTATATACCCTGTACTGCCCAATATACCCTGTACTGCCCTATATACCCTGTACCTGTACTGTCCTATATACCCTGTACCTGTACCTGTACTGCCCTATATACCCTGTACTGCCCTATATACCCTGTACCTGTACTGCTCTATATACCCTGTACTGCCCTATATACCCTGTACTGCCCTATATACCCTGTACCTGTACTGCCCTATATACCCTGTACCTGTACTGCCCTATATACCCTGTACTGCCCTATATACCCTGTACCTGTACTGCCCTATATACCCTGTACCTGTACTGCCCTATATACCCTGTACTGCCCTATATACCCTGTACTGCCCTATATACCCTGTACTGCCCTATATACCCTGTACCTGTAATGCCCTATATACCCTGTACTGCCCTATATACCCTGTACTGCCCTATATACCCTGTACCTGGACTGCCCTATATACCCTGTACTGCCCTATATACCCTGTACCTGTACTGCCCTATATACCCTGTACTGCCCTATATACCCTGGACTGCCCTATATACCCTGGACTGCCCTATATACCCTGTACCTGTACTGCCCTATATACCCTGTACTGCCCTATATACCCTGTACCTGTACTGCCCTATATACCCTGTACTGCCCTATATACCCTGTACCTGTACTGCCCTATATACCCTGTACCTGTACTGCCCTATATACCCTGTACCTGTACTGCCCTATATACCCTGTACTGCCCTATATACCCTGTACCTGTACTGCCCTATATACCCTGTACTGCCCTATATACCCTGTACTGCCCTATATACCCTGTACCTGTACTGCCCTATATACCCTGTACTGCCCTATATACCCTGTACTGCCCTATATACCCTTTACCTGTACTGCCCTATATACCCTGTACTACCCTATATATCCTGTACTGCCCTATATACCCTGTACTGCCCTATATACCCTGTACTGCCCTATATACCCTGGACTGCCCTATATACCCTGAACTGCCCTATATACCCTGTACTGCCCTATATACCCTGTACTGCCCTATATACCCTGTACCTGTACTGCCCCATATACCCTGTACTGCCCTATATACCCTGTACTGCCCTATATACCCTGTACCTGTACTGCCCTATATACCCTGTACTGCCCTATATACCCTGTACTGCCCTATATACCCTGTACCTGTACTGCCCTATATACCCTGTACTACCCTATATACCCTGTACTGCCCTATATACCCTGTACTGCCCTATATACCCTGTACTGCCCTATATACCCTGTACTGCCCTATATACCCTGTACCTGTACTACCCTATATACCCTGTACCTGTACTGCCCTATATACCCTGTACTGCCCTATATACCCTGTACCTGTACTGCCCTATATACCCTGTACTGCCCTATATACTCTGTACCTGTACTGCCCTATATACCCTGTACCTGTACTGTACCCTGTACTGCCCTATATACCCTGTACCTGTACTGCCCTATATACCCTGTACCTGTACTGTACCCTGTACTGCCCTATATACCCTGTACCTGTACTGCCCTATATACCCTGTACTGCCCTATATACCCTGTACCTGTACTGCCCTATATACCCTGTACCTGTACTGCCCTATATACCCTGTACTGCCCTATATACCCTGTACTGCCCTATATACCCTGTACCTGTACTGCCCTATATACCCTGTACTGCCCTATATACCCTGTACTGCCCTATATACCCTGTACCTGTACTGCCCTATATACCCTGTACTGCCCTATATACCCTGTACCTGTACTGCCCCATATACCCTGTACTGCCCTATATACCCTGTACTGCCCTATATACCCTGTACCTGTACTGCCCTATATACCCTGTACTGCCCTATATACCCTGTACTGCCCTATATACCCTGTACCTGTACTGCCCTATATACCCTGTACTACCCTATATACCCTGTACCTGTACTGCCCTATATACCCTGTACTGCCCTATATACCCTGTACCTGTACTGCCCTATATACCCTGTACTGCCCTATATACCCTGTACTGCCCTATATACCCTGTACCTGTACTGCCCTATATACCCTGTACTACCCTATATACCCTGTACCTGTACTGCCCTATATACCCTGTACTGCCCTATATACCCTGTACCTGTACTGCCCTATATACCCTGGACTGCCCTATATACCCTGAACTGCCCTATATACCCTGTACCTGTACTGCCCCATATACCCTGTACTGCCCTATATACCCTGTACTGCCCTATATACCCTGTACTGCCCTATATACCCTGTACCTGTACTACCCTATATACCCTGTACCTGTACTGCCCTATATACCCTGTACCTGTACTGCCCTATATACTCTGTACCTGTACTGCCCTATATACCCTGTACCTGTACTGTACCCTGTACTGCCCTATATACCCTGTACCTGTACTGCCCTATATACCCTGTACTGCCCTATATACCCTGTACCTGTACTGCCCTATATACCCTGTACTGCCCTATATACCCTGTACTGCCCTATATACCCTGTACCTGTACTGCCCTATATACCCTGTACTGCCCTATATACCCTGTACCTGTACTGCCCTATATACCCTGTACTGCCCTATATACCCTGTACCTGTACTGCCCTATATACCCTGTACTGCCCTATATACCCTGTACTGCCCTATATACCCTGTACCTGTACTGCCCTATATACCCTGTACTGCCCTATATACCCTGTACCTGTACTGCCCTATATACCCTGTACTACCCTATATACCCTGTACCTGTACTGCCCTATATACCCTATACTGCCCTATATACCCTGTACTGCCCTATATACCCTGTACTGCCCTATATACCCTGTACCTGTACTGCCCTATATACCCTGTACTGCCCTATATACCCTGTACCTGTACTGCCCTATATACCCTGTACCTGTTCTGCCCTATATACCCTGTACCTGGACTGCCCTATATACCCTGTACTGCCCTATATACCCTGTACCTGTACTGCCCTATATACCCTATACTGCCCTATATACCCTGTACTGCCCTATATACCCTGTACTGCCCTATATACCCTGTACTGCCCTATATACCCTGTACCTGTACTGCCCTATATACCCTGTACTGCCCTATATACCCTGTACCTGTACTGCCCTATATACCCTGTACTGCCCTATATACCCTGTACCTGTACTGCCCTATATACCCTGTACTGCCCTATATACCCTGTACCTGTACTGCCCTATATACCCTGTACTACCCTATATACCCTGTACCTGTACTGCCCTATATACCCTATACTGCCCTATATACCCTGTACTGCCCTATATACCCTGTACTGCCCTATATACCCTGTACCTGTACTGCCCTATATACCCTGTACTGCCCTATATACCCTGTACCTGTACTGCCCTATATACCCTGTACTGCCCTATATACCCTGTACCTGTACTGCCCTATATACCCTGTACTGCCCTATATACCCTGTACCTGTTCTGCCCTATATACCCTGTACCTGGACTGCCCTATATACCTTCTACCCTCCTCACCTACAGCCGCATCCCCCCTCGCCTTTAACAGCATAGTGTACAACCACATCACATCACTGCAGACATCACTTACCTCATTTCTTCCACTGCTTTCCCTGATGGAGAAGTGATTGTGCTGTCTGTCCTGTATACTCATCTATAGCAGCAAGGCGTATATATACAGAGGGCGAGAGCTACAAGTCACATGGGGACCGCCCGCCAGAGAGGACAGCAGGGTATATAGATATGTATATACAGCTACTATACCTATAGAGAGGACAGCAGGGTATATAGATATGTATATACAGCTACCATACCTATAGAGAGGACAGCAGGGTATATAGATATGTATATACAGCTACCATGCCTATAGAGAGGACAGCAGGGTATATAGATATGTATATACAGCTACCATACCTATAGAGAGGACAGCAGGGTATATAGATATGTATATACAGCTACCATACCTATAGAGAGGACAGCAGGGTATATAGACATGTATATACAGCTACCATACCTATAGAGAGGACAGCAGGGTATATAGACATGTATATACAGCTACCATACCTATAGAGAGGACAGCAGGGTATATAGATATGTATATACAGCTACCATACCTATAGAGAGGACAGCAGGGTATATAGACATGTATATACAGCTACCATACCTATAGAGAGGACAGCAGGGTATATAGATATGTATATACAGCTACCATACCTATAGAGAGGACAGCAGGGTATATAGATATGTATACACAGCTACCATACCTATAGAGAGGACAGCAGGGTATATAGATATGTATATACAGCTACCATACCTATAGAGAGGACAGCAGGGTATATAGACAGGGGCGTAGCTAATGTCTCCTGGGCCCTGGTGAGAGAGATCAATATATATATATATATATATATATATATATATATATTTACACACATACATACACACACACCAAGACAGATATTACCAATAACACCAGCATAAAGGAAGAGAAAATATTATCACCGTACATATTACCGCCATACTGTTACCGACCAAATCCTGTATACTGAGACCAATATTACCAGTATATAGGAAGGAAATATTACCGCCACATCACAACCACTACCATCACCACCATATTGTTACTGACCAAATCCAGTATACGGAGACCAATAAAACACAGTACCAGAAGTAACAAATATTACCACCACATACTGACTAACACCACCACATACTGACTAACACCACGGCTGCTACTGACCAACACCGCCACATACCGACTAACACTACCACTTACTGACTAATACCACCGCATACCGACTAACACCACCGCTGCTACTGAATAACATCCATTGTACACAGATCACTATCATCTCATTCAGTCATAGAGGCTGACGCAGCTGTACACAGGCTCTGTACGCCATATACATTACAGTGCAGTTATATCAGGTGACTCACAGGGGGACATCTTCTCTGATCGGAGTTCTTCCCTTTTCATCTTCTTCTCCATCCATCCTGGGCCGTTAGAAATTCTCCGAGCCACGAATCCACAGAATCTGCCAGAGAAACATATTAGGCTCCTCACCTCTATACACACTGCACATCTGTATTGGCCCCTGTACGCCCTCATTTAGTAGGTAGGCTGACTGTATGTGACCCCCCCTGTATGATCAGGATTACACCCGCTGATCTCTCATTGTATGATCAGGATTACACTCGCTGATCTCTCACTGTATGATGCTGATCTCTCACTGTATGATCAGGATTACACCCGCTGATCTCTCACAGTATGATCAGGATTACACCCGCTGATCTCTCACAGTATGATCAGGATTACACTCGCTGATCTCTCACTGTATGATCAGGATTACACTCGCTGATCTCTCATTGTATGATCAGGATTACACCCGCTGATCTCTCACAGTATGATCAGGATTACACCCGCTGATCTCTCACAGTATGATCAGGATTACACCCGCTGATCTCTCACTGTATGATCAGGATTACACCCGCTGATCTCTCATTGTATGATCAGGATTACACTCGCTGATCTCCCACTGTATGATCAGGATTACACCCGCTGATCTCTCACAGTATGATCAGGATTACACCAGCTGATCTCTCACTGTATGATCAGGATTACACCTGCTGATCTCTCACTGTATGATCAGGATTACACTCGCTGATCTCTCACTGTATAATCAGGATTACACTCGCTGATCTCTCACTGTATGATGCTGATCTATCACTGTATGATCAGGATTACACCCGCTGATGTCTCATTGTATGATCAGGATTACACTCGCTGATCTCTCATTGTATGATCAGGATTACACCTGCTGATCTCTCACTGTATGATCAGGATTACACCCGCTGATCTCTCACTGTATGATAAGGATTACAGCCACTGATCTCTCACTGTATGTTGCTGATCTCTCACTGTATGATCAGGATTACACTCGCTGATCTCTCATTGTATGATCAGGATTACACCTGCTGATCTCTCACTGTATGATGCTGATCTCTCATTGTATGATCAGGATTACACCTGCTGATCTCTCACTGTATGATCAGGATTACACTCGCTGATCTCTCATTGTATGATCAGGATTACGCCCACTGATCTCTCACTGTATGATGCTGATCTCTCACTGTATAATCAGGATTACACTCGCTGATCTCTCATTGTATGATCAGGATTACACCCGCTGATCTCTCATTGTATGATCAGGATTACACCCACTGATCTCTCACTGTATGATCAGGATTACACCCGCTGATCTCTCACTGTATGATCAGGATTACACTTGCTGATCTCTCACTGTATGATCAGAATTACACCCGCTGATCTCTCACTGTATGATCAGGATTACACTCGCTGATCTCTCACAGTATGATGCTGATCTCTCACTGTATGATCAGGATTACACCCGCTGATCTCTCACTGTATGATCAGGATTACACTCGCTGATCTCCCACAGTATGATCAGGATTTCACCCTCTGATCTCCCACTTATGATCAGGATTACACCCGCTGATCTCTCACTGTATGATCAGGATTACACTCGCTGATCTCTCACTGTATGATGCTGATCTCTCACTGTATGATGCTGATCTCTCACTGTATGATCAGGATTACACAACCGCTGATCTCATTGTATGATCAGGATTACACTCGCTAATCTCTCACTGTATGATCAGGATTACACCCGCTGATCTCTCACTGTATGATCAGGATTACACTCGCTGATCTCTCATTGTATGATCAGGATTACACCTGCCAATCTCTCACTGTATGATCAGGATTACAGCCACTGATCTCTCACTGTATGATCAGGATTACACTCGCTGATCTCTCATTGTATGATCAGGATTACACCTGCTTATCTCTTACTGTATGATGCTGATCTCTCATTGTATGATCAGGATTACACCCGCTGATCTCTCATTGTATGATCAGGATTACACTCGCTGATCTCTCATTGTATCATCAGGATTACACTTGCTGATCTCTCACTGTATGATCAGGATTACACCCGCTGATCTCTCATTGTATGATCAGGATTACACCCGCTGATCTCACTGTATGATCAGGATTACACCCACTGATCTCCCACTGTATGATTAGGATTACACCCGCTGATCTCCCACTGTATGATGCTGATCTCTCACTGTATGATCAGGATTACACAACCGCTGATCTCTCATTGTACGATCAGGATTACACCTGCTGATCTCTCATTGTATGATCAGGATTACACCCGCTGATCTCTCATTGTATGATCAGGATTACACTCGCTGATCTCTTATTGTATGATCAGGATTACACCTGCTGATCTCTCACTGTATGATCAGGATTACACCCGCTGATCTTTCACTGTATGATCAGGATTATACCCGCTGATCTCTCACTGTATGATGCTGATCTCTCACTGTATGATCAGGATTACACTCTCTGATCTCTCATTGTATGATCAGGATTACACTTGCTGATCTCTCACTGTATGATCAGGATTACACTCGCTGATCTCTTATTGTATGATCAGGATTACACTCACTGATCTCTCATTGTATGATCAGGATTACACTCGCTGATCTCTCACTGTATGATCAGGATTACACTCGCTGATCTCTCACTGTATGATGCTGATCTCTCACTGTATGATCAGGATTACACTTGCTGATCTCTCACTGTATGATCAGGATTACACTTGCTGATCTCTCACTGTATGATCAGGATTACACTCGCTGATCTCTCATTGTATGATCAGGATTACACTCACTGATCTCTCATTGTATGATCAGGATTACACCCGCTGATCTCACTGTATGATCAGGATTACACCCGCGTATCTCCCACTGTATGATCAGGATTACACCCGCTGATCTTTCACTGTATGATCAGGATTATACCCGCTGATCTCTCACTGTATGATCAGGATTACACCCGCTGATCTCTCATTGTATGATCAGGATTACACTCGCTGATCTCTCATTGTATGATCAGGATTACACTTGCTGATCTCTCACTGTATGATCAGGATTACACCCGCTGATCTCTCATTGTATGATCAGGATTACACCCGCTGATCTCACTGTATGATCAGGATTACACCCGCTGATCTCCCACTGTATGATCAGGATTACACCCGCTGATCTCCCACTGTATGATGCTGATCTCTCACTGTATGATCAGGATTACACAACCGCTGATCTCTCATTGTACGATCAGGATTACACCTGCTGATCTCTCATTGTATGATCAGGATTACACCCGCTGATCTCTCATTGTATGATCAGGATTACACTCGCTGATCTCTTATTGTATGATCAGGATTACACCTGCTGATCTCTCACTGTATGATCAGGATTACACCCGCTGATCTTTCACTGTATGATCAGGATTATACCCGCTGATCTCTCACTGTATGATGCTGATCTCTCACTGTATGATCAGGATTACACTCTCTGATCTCTCATTGTATGATCAGGATTACACTTGCTGATCTCTCACTGTATGATCAGGATTACACTCGCTGATCTCTTATTGTATGATCAGGATTACACTCACTGATCTCTCATTGTATGATCAGGATTACACTCGCTGATCTCTCACTGTATGATCAGGATTACACTCGCTGATCTCTCACTGTATGATGCTGATCTCTCACTGTATGATCAGGATTACACCCGCTGATCTCTCACTGTATGATCAGGATTACACTTGCTGATCTCTCACTGTATGATCAGGATTACACTTGCTGATCTCTCACTGTATGATCAGGATTACACTCGCTGATCTCTCATTGTATGATCAGGATTACACTCACTGATCTCTCATTGTATGATCAGGATTACACCCGCTGATCTCACTGTATGATCAGGATTACACCCGCGTATCTCCCACTGTATGATCAGGATTACACCCGCTGATCTTTCACTGTATGATCAGGATTATACCCGCTGATCTCTCACTGTATGATCAGGATTACACCCGCTGATCTCTCATTGTATGATCAGGATTACACTCGCTGATCTCTCATTGTATGATCAGGATTACACTTGCTGATCTCTCACTGTATGATCAGGATTACACCCGCTGATCTCTCATTGTATGATCAGGATTACACCCGCTGATCTCACTGTATGATCAGGATTACACCCGCTGATCTCCCACTGTATGATCAGGATTACACCCGCTGATCTCCCACTG
Source organism: Dendropsophus ebraccatus (assembly GCF_027789765.1). Lineage (NCBI taxonomy): Eukaryota > Metazoa > Chordata > Amphibia > Anura > Hylidae > Dendropsophus > Dendropsophus ebraccatus. The sequence continues at coordinate 77,154,393 of NC_091467.1, read as the reverse complement.
TATGATGCTGATCTCTCACTGTATGATCAGGATTACACAACCGCTGATCTCTCATTGTACGATCAGGATTACACCTGCTGATCTCTCATTGTATGATCAGGATTACACCCGCTGATCTCTCATTGTATGATCAGGATTACACTCGCTGATCTCTTATTGTATGATCAGGATTACACCTGCTGATCTCTCACTGTATGATCAGGATTACACCCGCTGATCTTTCACTGTATGATCAGGATTATACCCGCTGATCTCTCACTGTATGATCAGGATTACACTCTCTGATCTCTCATTGTATGATCAGGATTACACTTGCTGATCTCTCACTGTATGATCAGGATTACACTCACTGATCTCTTATTGTATGATCAGGATTACACTCACTGATCTCTCATTGTATGATCAGGATTACATTTGCTGATCTCTCACTGTATGATCAGGATTTCACTCGCTGATCTCTCACTGTATGATGCTGATCTCTCACTGTATGATCAGGATTACACCCGCTGATCTCTCACTGTATGATCAGGATTACACCTGCTGATCTCTCATTGTATGATCAGGATTACACTCACTGATCTCTCACTGTATGATCAGGATTACACTTGCTGATCTCTCACTGTATGATCAGGATTACACTCGCTGATCTCTCATTGTATGATCAGGATTACACTTGCTGATCTCTCACTGTATGATCAGGATTACACCCGCTGATCTCTCACTGTATGATCAGGATTACAGCCACTGATCTCTCACTGTATGATGCTGATCTCTCACTGTATGATGCTGATCTCTCACTGTATGATCAGGATTACACCCGCTGATCTCTCACTGTATGATCAGGATTACACCTGCTGATCTCTCATTGTATGATCAGGATTACACTCACTGATCTCTCACTGTATGATCAGGATTACACTTGCTGATCTCTCACTGTATGATTAGGATTACACTTGCTGATCTCTCACTGTATGATGCTGAGCTCTCACTGTATGATCAGGATTACACAACCGCTGATCTCTCATTGTATGATCAGGATTACACTCGCTGATCTCTCACTGTATGATCAGGATTACACTTGCTGATCTCTCATTGTATGATCAGGATTACACTTGCTGATCTCTCACTGTATAATCAGGATTACACTCGCTGATCTCTCACTGTATGATCAGGATTAAACTTGCTGATCTCTCACTGTATGATGCTGATCTCTCACTGTATGATCAGGATTACACTTGCTGATCTCTCACTGTATGATTAGGATTACACCTGCTGATCTCTCATTGTATGATCAGGATTACACTTGCTGATCTCTCACTGTATGATTAGGATTACACCCGCTGATCTCTCACTGTATGATCAGGATTAAACTCGCTGATCTCTCACTGTATGATGCTGATCTCTCGCTAATAATATATATTACGGGTAACAGAAACATTGGCTTTATGACGCATCCTCCATCTTGAGTTGTTTAAGGCCTCTGGATCTGATCCTGTGCTGGTTTGGAGAAGGTTTTTGTCGCTTCGGGGGTGTTGGCGCAGCTGAGGTTCACACACACACACACGGAGTCACATGACGCATAAACCCATCCACCTGGATCGGCGGCATGGCGCACTCCGCATGGGTCACTGCCGTCTCCTTGGGCTTTATGGGTCTGATTAAATCTTCTCACAGACGGATGAAGAAATCTACTCGCTGCAAATGGTTAAAAAAGCAGCAATAAAAACCCCATGTAAATAATGCAGGTTATTCCGGCGCTTAGTCAGGTGCCGGCTTCTGCCACATATCCTAACCAGAACCGGGAGAGGGATGAAAGAGAACTGCCAATGTTTCCATCAGTTTTCCCCTGTTAGCTCCACTGTTGATTTTGGCTAAAAATACTAAAAATATACTATGAACCCGGCCTCGTACCCATGTGGAGCCCCGAAAATGTCCTGCCCTATAGTCCCCAGATACTACATCTATGGAGGCCGGGGAGATCACTAGTACACCCCAACTATTACAGCTGAACCTGATACACCGGCCGCTGTCACAGGTAGAGACCCGTAACTTATATCACCGCTAATAACTTTATTACTTTATTATTCTTGTTCTATTTGTTTTAGAAGAGTTCCAAAAGAGAGTGATTGTTGGTGTGGGCCCAATACTGGTGTCAGTGACCCAAGGGGTGATTGTTGGTGTGGGCCCAATACTGGTGTCAGTGACCCAAGGGGTGATTGTTGGTGTGGGCCCGATACTGGTGTCAGTGACCCAAGGGGTGATTGTTGGTGTGGGCCCAATACTGGTGTCAGTGACCCAAGGGGTGATTGTTGGTGTGGGCCCAATACTGGTGTCAGTGACCCAAGGGGTGATTGTTGGTGTTGGCCAGTAGGGGTGTCTGTAACCCAAGGGGCGATTTTCAGTGTGCACCCGGTAGGGGTGTCTGTAACCCAAGGGGTGACTGTTGGTGTGCACCCGGTAGGGGTGTCCATAACCCAAGGGGTGATTGTTGGTGTGGGCCCAGTTGGGGTGTCTGTGACCCAAGGGGTGATTGTTGGTGTGCACCCGGTATTATTGGTGTCTGTAACCCAAGGGGTGATTGTTAGTGTGGGCCCAGTAGGGGTGTCTGTAACCCAAGGAGTGATTGTTGGTGTGGGCCCAGTAGGGGTGTCTGTAACCCAAGGGGTGATTGTTAGTGTGGGCCCAGTAGGGGTGTCTGTAACCCAAGGAGTGATTGTTGGTGTGGGCCCAGTAGGGGTGTCTGTAACCCAAGGGGTGATTGTTAGTGTGGGCCCAGTAGGGGTGTCTGTAACCCAAGGAGTGATTGTTGGTGTGGGCCCAGTAGGGGTGTCTGTAACCCAAGGGGTGATTGTTAGTGTGGGCCCAGTAGGGATGTCTGTAACCCAAGGGGTGATTGTTAGTGTGGGCCCAGTAGGGATGTCTGTAACCCAAGGGGTGATTGTTGGTGTGGGCCCAGTAGGGGTGTCTGTAACCCAAGGGGTGATTGTTAGTGTGGGCCCAGTAGGGATGTCTGTAACCCAAGGGGTGATTGTTAGTGTGGGCCCAGTAGGGGTGTCTGTAACCCAAGGGGTTATTGTTGGTGTGGGCTCGACACTGATGTCAGTAACCCAAGGAGTGATTGTCGGTGCAGGGGCGGTATTGGTGTCTGTAACCTAAGGGGTGATTGTTGGTGTAGGCCCGGTAGAGGTGTCTGTGACCCAAGTTGCTGAGTTGACGGCTGTTTCGGGGTCCCCCATTTCACATCCCTGTATGCAAAGACCAGCAAACCATCTGCAGACAGAAATAGCTGTGGTCAAAAGTCAAAGCTTGTAGAAACTTATAGAAAGAAACAAATGATAACTGTCTAAATAGGTAAAAGGTTTGTGTCCCCCGGAGAGAACCCACCAGGGGAGGAAGTGATGGCTACAGGTCTGGGACTGCGGAATCCCAGCAATCAGCTGGTTCTCCCACCGTGTTTCCCCTATAGCATCTGCTGCAGTATTACATGGAGCGTTCGGCACCTCTCCCGAGCAGGAACATCTGACATCAGTATACCCCAGGGGTGGACACACCCTTTAACACCAATGTAAACTGCACGTCTGATGAAATGCATTCCTCCAAGATCTCCACAAATATTCTAAGCCTTGGGCTAAAAGTTTCCAGAACTGGAGGAACGTGATTTATGGCCGTGCTGATAACATTATATCCATTCTATAATAGACTTGTGTAGCCATAGGAACCTCTCATAATAAGTTCATGCTCAGGCATGATGGGAGTCTTGCATGGAAGGTTTTATCAAACAGCCTCACCAAAAAGGAACTCCTCGCCAAGTGAAATACCGAAAAAGATGAGGAACTCTGATAAGTACATCACCGTGGCTGCAAAAGGATGGAAATGAAGGGGGACACCTGAGCTCCATCGTGACGCCTAAGACTCCATCGTGACACCTGAGCCCCATCGTGACACCTGGGCTCCATTGTGACGCCTAAGACTCCATCGTGACTCCTAAGACTCCATCGTGACTCCTAAGACTCCATCGTGACACCTGGGCCCCATCGTGACACCTGAGCTCCATTGTGACGCCTAAGACTCCATCGTGACTCCTAAGACTCCATCGTGACACCTGGGCCCCATCGTGACACCTGAGCTCCATTGTGACGCCTAAGACTCCATCGTGACTCCTAAGACTCCATAGTGACACCTGAGCTCCATTGTGACGCCTAAGACTCCATCGTGACACCTGAGCTCCATCGTGAGACCTGGGCCCCATCGTGACACCTGAGCTCCATTGTGACGCCTAAGACTCCATCGTGACTCCTAAGACTCCATCGTGACACCTGAGCTCCATCGTGACATCTGGGCCCCATCGTGACACCTGAGCTCCATCGTGACACCTAAGGCTCCATCGTGACACCTGGGCCCCATCGTGATACGTGAGCCCCATCGTGACACCTGGGCCCTATCCTGATACCTGAGCTCCAATGTGACACTTGGGCTCCATCGTGATACCTGAGCTCCATCGTGACACCTGGGCCCCATCATGATACCTGAGCTCCATCGTAACACCTGGGCTCCATCGTGACACCTGGGCCCTATCCTGATACCTGAGCTCCATTGTGACACCTGGGCTCCACCGTGATACCTGAGCTCCATCGTGACACCTGGGCCCCATCGTGATACCTGAGCTTTATCATGACGCCTGAGCTCCATTGTGATACCAGAGCTCTATAGTGAAACCTGAGCTCCATCGTGAAACCTGGGCTCCATCGTGACGCCTGGGCTCCATCGTGATACCTGAGCTCCATCGTAATGCCTGGGATCCATCGTGATATCTGAGCTCCATCGTGACGCCTGAGCTCCATCGTGATACCTGAGCTCCATCGTGACACCTGGGCTCCATCGGGTTCTCAAATTGTTTTACTTTTGATGATAAAATAGCAGCGGAATACTTACTGCTACTGCTGGAACCCCGACTCCACCCACATTGTAAGGTATAGACTGGATGATCTGGAGAGAGAAGTGACCGCAACACTGTGTGTATACACGGATACCAGAGAGGACAAAAACACCTCCTACTGTGTGTGTATATATATATATATATATATATATATATATATATATATATATATATCTTTAAGTAAATTCAGCAGCACTCAGGAGAATAAGGGTGCCAGGCAAGGAACTCCAACCTCGAGCCCACTTGTAGATATGTAAAGTAGATTGTCGGCACTCCGGATAACGTGAAAAAACAGTGCAAATTTATTCAAAGTTGTCACAGCATTACAGGAAGGCAACGTTTCTGTGGCCTCTCGCCACCATTGTGGTATGTTCACTTTATTTGGCTTGAAAATGGTGGCGAGAGGCCACAGAAACGTTGCCTTCCTGTAATGCTGTGACAACTTTGAATAAATTTGCACTGTTTTTTCACGTTATCCGGAGTGCCGACAATCTACTTTACATATATATATATATATATATATATATATATATATATATATATATATATATATATATATAAATATTCTGTATATAGCCGTAGGCACCAAATAACATTCAGAAATAAGCCAGATATATGGTGCTGTATAACGTTATGCAGCTGATCCCCCCTCATCTGTCAGTCCGCTAATCCTCCTATTTATCTTACTATATATATATATATATATATATATATATATATATATATATATATACTAGAAAATGTACCCGGCGCTGCCCGGGTATAAAGTGTCAGTGTGTTCATTAGATTTGTTCCAAGGTGCTCAGGAGGCAAATCTGTGCCCTTGTTTTTTTTTGTTTAAGGGGAAATCGCCAGGAGCCCTATATACCCCTATATACCTGACAGTTCTGCACTGTTTATGTAAATTGTAGCTTATGCACATTAGAAATAAACTAAAAACTTTAAACATCCTAAATATCTAATAGCCAAACTGAGATGTCATGTGATCAAACTGTATACAGAACCTGGTTATATACAACATTGGCAGTGTTATATACAGCCTGGTTATATGCAACATTGTCAGTGTTATACAGTATACAGCCTGGTTATATACAACATTGGTAGTGTTATATACAGAGCCTGGTTATATACAACATTGGTAGTGTTATATACAGGACCTGGTTATATACATTGCCAGTGTTATAGACAGCCTGATTATATACAGCATTGGCATTGTTATATACAGTGCCTGGTTATATACAGCATTGGCAGTGTTATATACAGAGCCTGATTATATACAATATTGGCAGTGTTATATACAGAGCCTGGTTATATACAGCATTGGCAGTGTTATACTGAGCCTGGTTTATTACAACATTGTCAGTGTTATATACAGCCTGGTTATATACAACATTGTTAGTGTTATATACAGCCTGGTTATATACAACATTTGCAGTGTTATATACAGCCTGGTTATATACAACATTTGCAGTGTTATATACAGCCTGGTTATATACAACATTGGCAGTGTTATATATAGCCTGGTTATATACATTGGCAGTGTTATAGACAGCCTGGTTATATACAACATTGGCAGTGTTATATATAGCCTGGTTATATACATTGGCAGTGTTATAGACAGCCTGGTTATATTAAGCATTGGCAGTGTTATATACAGAGCCTGGTTATATACAGCATTGGCAGTGTTATACTGAGCCTGGTTTATTACAACATTGTCAGTGTTATATACAGCCTGGTTATATACAACATTGTTAGTGTTATATACAGCCTGGTTATAAACAACATTTGCACTGTTATATATAGCCTGTTTATATACAACATTTGCAGTGTTATATACAGCCTGGTTATATACAACATTGGCAGTGTTATATACAGCCTGGTTATATACAGCATTGGCAGTGTTATATACAGAGGCTGGTTATACACAACATTGGCAGTGTTATATACAGCCTGGTTATATACGACATTGTTAGTGTTATATACAGCCTGGTTATATACAACATTGGCAGTGTTATATATAGCCTGGTTATATACAACATTGGCAGTGTTATATACAGCCTGGTTATATACAACATTGGCAGTGTTATATACAGCCTGGTTATATACAACATTGGCAGTGTTATATACAGCCTGGTTATATACAACATTGGCAGTGTTATATACAGCCTGGTTATATACAACATTGGCAGTGTTATATACAGCCTGGTTATATACAACATTGGCAGTGTTATATACAGCCTGGTTATATACAACATTGTTAGTGTTATATACAGCCTGGTTATATACAACATTGGCAGTGTTATATACAGCCTGGTTATATACAACATTGGCAGTGTTATATACAGCCTGGTTATATACAACATTGGAAGTGTTATATACAGCCTGGTTATATACAACATTGGCAGTGTTATATACAGCCTGGTTACATACAACATTGGCAGTTTTATATACAGCCTAGTTATAAACAACATTGGCAGTGTTATATACAGAGCCTCGTTATATACAGCATTGGCAGTGTTATATACAGCCTGGTTATGTACAACATTGGCAGTGTTATTGGCAGGTACATAGACATAAAGATTTTACCTGATACAACTCTGGAGCAGCAACATACAATTGTCCATGTGGAAAACATGCACAATCCAGATTTATGCCGCCACCTGCAGTGATCAGGCTTGGGCCTTGTTTATTGCCAATTCAAATGATGCTTAACAGGAAACTGCAATCATCTAAAAGGTATTTCATCTGAGTTAACCAGTGGAAATAGTGTATACCTGTAGTGTATAGTTGGGGGAGGGGAGCTGTATACCTGCAGTGTATAGTTGGTGGAGGTCCTGTAAACCTGTAGTATATAGTTGGTGAAGGGGCCTGTAGTATATAGTTGGTGGAGGATACCTGTAGTGTAGAGTTTTGAGGTCCTGTATACCTGTAGTTTATAGTTGTGGGGTCCTGTGTACCTGTAGTGTATAGTTTGGGGGTCCTGTATACCTGTAGTGTATAGTTTGGGGGTCCTGTATACCTGTAGTGTATAGTTTGGGGATATTGTATACCTGTAGTATATAGTTGGTGGAGGATCTGTATGCCTGTAGTGTATAGTTGGTAGAGGTTTTGTATACCTGTAGTGTTTAGTTTGGGGGTCCTGGATACCTGTAGTATAGAGTTGGTGGAGGTCCTTTATACCTGTATTGTATAGTTTGGGGGTCCTGTATACCTGTAGTATAGAGTTGATGGAGGTGCTGTATACCTGTAGTATAGAGTTTTGGGGGTTCTGTATACCTATAGTGTATAGTTTTGGGGTCCTGTACACCTGTAGTGTATAGTTTGGGGTCCTGTATACCTGTAGTATATAGTTGGTGGAGGTCCTGTATACCTGTAGTGTATAGTTAGGGGGTCGTGTATACCTGTAGTGTCCTGTATACCCATACCTCCCAAGTGTCCCTCTTTTTGAGGGACAGTCCTTACTTTTGACCCATGTTCGCCTGTCCCTCTTCTTCTTAACCTATAAATTAGATTTGCATTAATAAACCTTCAATGTTGCTGGAAAGTGTCTGGTTACTTACTGTATAATAGACCCAAACCTGCATATTATTCTATCATGTTGTGCAAGCTGGATCCTAAACATTTGTTATATTCCCATGAATCATGTGACAATATGGCCGCTGTCACACATGCAGACTCATTGAGTTCTATGGCCCCATACACACATCTGTAGGTGTTTCTGATCCATTTGGGGACATGATCCATGCTGCAACAAAACGATGAAGCCATTGTGCGTCTGTGTCACCTATCTGACAGGGGTCCCTGCAAATGCCGACAGGAACTGAAACACATTTGTAATTCTGTCCGCAGTTTTGGGTCCGCAATTACAGACAGCGTTACTGATGTGTGAATGCGACCTAAGGATGCAGTCACACATACAGGATCTGCTGCAGATTTGCAGATATCGATGTAACTAAATGCATCAATCTGCAGCAGATCCTGGATGGGTAAATGCATCAATCTGCAGCAGATCCTGGATGTGTAAATGCATCAATCTGCAGCAGATCCTGGATGGGTAAATGCATCAATCTGCAGCAGATCCTGTATGTGTATATGCATCAATCTGCAGCAGATCCTGGATGTGTAAATGCATCCTTAAATTAAAAAGAAATGCCTGTATAATTTTCCTAGCATGAACCACAACTGTCCCTCTTTGGCCGTCCAAAATGTTGGGAGGTATGTATACCTGTAGTGTATAGTTTTGGGGTCCTGTAGTTTCCTGTATACATATACTGTATAGATGGAGTAGGGGGTCCTGTATACATGTTGTCAGGAATAGCAGGTGAAGACAAGACACTCGACAGTGGGCCCTGAATCTTACCCCACCCACTGTCACCTGCCTACTTGCCTCGGTCGACCCTAGGCGGTCGCGGACAACCACGAAGACAATCCCTATGCTGTATACGTGCAAAACATAAAACGCAGACAGACAGACAAACACAATGCGGGGAGTAAACTAGCCGAGTCAGAAAACAAACGAGCAGCGCAGTACAAAATCAGAACCAAACGGAGAGTCAGGGGACAGGCAAAAGGTCAGAATCCAGGCAAGGCAAAAGAGGAAGGATATAGCAGAATACAAGGGACTGGGGAGCTGGGATCAGAACAACTAATAGCCAGCGATTAGAGACTGGTACTGACAACACTTTATACTGGATCAGGAGTCCGGACCAAAGGCTGATTGGTCCGGCCTCCTGAATCCAGACACATAGCAGCTGGTGCACTGCAGGCTGAGTGGCAGAGAGATCCGTCACTCAGCCTGAGTCCAACAGCACTCAGCTGCTCGGCCGGGCGGCGCTCACTGATGCGAGACCCGCGGCTCCCCTGGTTACTAGGGACGCCGTCGGGTCTCCGTGACGTCACCCGGCCCTGCCGAGGAGGGCGGCGCTGCGCTCCAGCCGGGCCAGACGACGCTGGAGCGCGGTCAGGTAAGTTACTGACACATGTACTGTATAGATGGAGTAGGGGGCCCTGTATACATGTACTGTATAGATGGAGTAGGGGGTCCTGTATACATGTACTGTATAGATGGAGTAGGGGGTCCTGTATACATGTACTGTATAGATGGAGTAGGGGGCCCTGTATACCTGTACTGTATAGATAGAGTAGGGGGTCCTGTATACATGTACTGTATAGATGGAGTAGGGGGCCCTGTATAGATGTACTGTATAGATAGAGTAGGGGGTCCTGTATACCTGTACTGTATAGATGGAGTAGGGGGTCCTGTATATACATGTACTGTATAGATGGAGTAGGGGGTCCTGTATATACATGTACTGTATAGATGGAGTAGGGGGTCCTGTATATACATGTACTGTATAGATGGAGTAGGGGGCCCTGTATATACATGTACTGTATAGATGGAGTAGGGGGTCCTGTATACATGTACTGTATAGATGGAGTAGGGGGTCCTGTATACATGTACTGTATAGATGGAGTAGGGGGCCCTGTATACCTGTACTGTATAGATAGAGTAGGGGGTCCTGTATACATGTACTGTATAGATGGAGTAGGGGGCCCTGTATAGATGTACTGTATAGATAGAGTAGGGGGTCCTGTATACCTGTACTGTATAGATGGAGTAGGGGGTCTACCAGTTATTACTGTGGATGTTGTGAGGCAGCCGCCATAGCAACCACAGCTCCCTGTGAAAATTAAAGCAGTAATCCTATTGGTTGCTAAGGCTCCAACTGCAATTACTGCTGGAGACATGCAGCTAATTATATCACCTGTGTGTGCAGTGAGGAGATTTTCCCATTCATCTCTATGGGGCGCTGCTCTTCCCCCTCCCCCTCCCCTCCTGTACATCTGGCGGGGAGGGGACCTTAGCTCTAACCTTCCAGGGCACCCAATGTATCTGTGGGCCAAATTTGGTGTCAAATGGTTTAGGCGTTTGGAAGTCTATAGAGGACAGACAGACAGAAGGACAGACAGACTTTCATTTATATGATATAGATATGTTATGTAGCTGATCCCCCCCATCTGTCCGTCCCCTGATCCTCCTATTTATCATACATTATATATATATAAATGTTATGTAGCTGATCCTCCATCTGTCTGTCCCCTGATCCTCCTAGTTATCATACATTATATATATATATATATATATATATATATGATATGTAGCTGATCCTCCATCTGTCCGTCCGCTGATCCTCCTATTTATCATACATTATATATATATATATATATATATATATATATATATATATATATATATATGATATGTAGCTGATCCTCCATCTGTCCATCCGCTGATCCTCCTATTTATCATACATTATATATATATGTTATGTAGCTGATCCTCATATTTGGTCGGCACGGTAACCGCGATCTTCCTCATTTCCATCATTACGGTTTGTTTCTGGGATGAGATCAGCAGCTGTTTGCACGGCCGCTCCGCTGGTGTTAGGAACCATGTCGCCTCTTTTATAACATCAAAGTGTTTTATCTGCTACATAACATCAATGCGTTTCTGATGATCCGTCCTCGGGGAATGCGCTGATCCATGATTTATTCAGTGCGGAGTGACGCCGCGTGGATTATTACCCGGAATATCAGCGTCCGGGATTCTTTCTGCAGATGCAAATTGTGGAGACGGAATTGAAGTTTCATATGAGATGTGTCACACTGTAGAAGGTTCCGGAAATACAAATGCATTGGTGAGTGTGAGTATCACTAATATTAGTCTGCACGGGGCCCTGATGGGGGAGTCCCAGGGTCAGAGGTTATCCACAGGATATATCTGGTATAAAGGTATATACTCATCTCAGCTCATATACCTGTAGGACGCATCACATATAATCATTCAGCAAACTTGTCTCCTCCTCCTCCTCCTCATCTGCTGCTCTTTCCTCCCATTGCTGACAGCTCATTGTCTAGGTTACCGACCACCAATCTGCTCTAAAAGCAGTGGTGTGGCTGGTGGATCTGTAATGTAGATGTATAGAGACGTGTAGCGTCCCAGAGCCGGTATGTCCCTACTTCTTGCCGTCATCAGGTATTTCTGTTCCACTCTGGGCTATAGTCTGCATTTTACTTCTTCACCACTTGGTGTCGCACTCCTCTGTTTGGTGCACAGCTGCAGGGGATACAAACAGTTAACTTGTGACGCCTTGTTCTGTCTGTTGTCCGATCCTTAGGCTGGGTACCCCACACACACTTAGGCCTGTCTCTTCTAGTACCTTCCCCACCAATGGGAGGTTAGTCCCAGCTTCTGCTACTTAAGCCCAAGCCATTGGGAGACTTTATAGAGATTATACCGTGTTAAGCCTAAAGGTGGGGTAACTACCTATCTGGGTTACCTTGTCTACGTCAGGGCCAACATTTTCCTAACCATGTCAGGAAGATCCCTAAGTCTTCAGTATTCATTTACAGTGGAGCAAAGTGCAGGTTAAGCCGACGGACTCCGTTGATATCTGCTCCTTGAGGGGCTAGCTTCACCTGGTCATGCAATCCCGGGTCTCGTAATATCAGATCTGCCACTCAGTGAGTACAAGCTTCCTCTAGCAAGTCACACTTATTCAGCCGAGTTCCCCCGGCAGAGTTTTGTACTAACTAGACAAGGCCCACTGCTACCAACACCAAGCAGGCCCAGGCTACAGCAGATATATAGTGTGTATATATACACCACAGAATATAAATATGTATACTTTATCTATATATGAAAGGGACGACAGGTACAAAAGCTGAATAATTCATTCTCTTTGGAATCGGACTTCAAATACAGAAATGACAGAAGTGCTTCCTCTGTGTTTCGGGAGCAATGACCGGCATGTTGGTGAATGTACAAGAACATCATCATTTGGCTCCATTAGTGAGAAGAAAAAAATTCCTATGAAGACGGGAAATGAAAGAGAAGCTCCGATCAATCAATGAGGATCAATCTAAGAGGATCAATCAGCGGTGCCAGCCAGACCTACAACAACCCAGATTCAGGCCAGTAAACAAACGTATAAGGGTCAGTGTGATGGACATAGAGGCTGATCGGGCCATTAACCCTTTGATGTGCGGGGTAGCTGTGAGGTGGTGGTACAGCAAGGTGGCGTCACTGGAACTTCCCGTCTGGGTCCGGATGCTTTCTCCTTCCCTCCAGAAACTCTTTGTGGCACTTTGCTTTTGTTTGTCGTGTAGCTTGTAGCTGTTGGGGGGAACATTTCCCACGCTTGTGCGGGGGACTGATTAACCCCTTGCTGGGCAGTGCTAAACAGATGAGACAGCAAACATAGGCTTGGCTACGCTGGCATACAGTGACAATGCCCAGCAAGGTGAAAACACTTGCAGACAAAGAAAACGCAGCTCCTTGCAATAGGGTGCCCCCCCCACTGTTGAGCTTTGCTATGGGACGGTAATTAAGTTGAGTCAGGCTATCTGTAAAGCGGTCAGATCTGCGGTACCGCGCCTGAGTAGCGGACAGAGTTCACTTGCATTTCTTACTCCTACAACAGTCACCACAGTCCACAGTCACCGGTGTATAGCACCACAAAGCAGCAAACCAAAAAGTTGAAAAAAAAACACTGGAATTTTCACTTTAGACAGTTGTAGAGACTGTAGGGGGGGGGCACAGTTCATCTACAGGACCCCCCTCTCCATGACTATGGTTGGGGGTCCAGGGTGCAGTAACAGAGGAGGATGCGGTAACAGAGGAGGATGCGGTAATAGAGGAGGATGCGGTAACAGAGGAGGATGCGGTAACAGAGAAGGATGCGGTAATAGCGGAGGATGCGGTAACAGAGGAGGATGCGGTAATAGAGGAGGATGCGGTAACAGAGAAGGATGCGGTAATAGAGGAGGATGCAGAGAAAGATGCGGTAACAGAGGAGGATGCGGTAATAGAGAAGGATGCGGTAACAGAGAAGGATGCAGTAACAGAGGAGGATGCGGTAACAGAGGAGGATGCAGTAACAGAGGAGGATGCGGTAATAGAGAAGGATGCGGTAACAGAGAAGGATGCGGTAACAGAGTAGGATGCGGTAACAGAGAAGGATGCGGTAACAGAGGAGGATGTGGTAATAGAGGAGGATGCGGTAATAGAGGAGGATGCGGTAATAGAGGAGGATGTGGTAATAGAGGAGGATGCGGTAATAGAGGAGGATGCGGTAACAGAGGAGGATGCGGTAACAGAGAAGGATGCAGAGAAGGATGCGGTAACAGAGAAGAATGCGGTAACAGAGAAGGATGCAGAGAAGGATGCGGTAACAGAGAAGGATGCGGTAATAGAGGAGGATGCGGTAATAGAGGAGGATGCGGTAACAGAGGAGGATGCAGTAATAGAGAAGGATGCGGTAACAGAGAAGGATGCGGTAACAGAGAAGGATGCGGTAACAGAGAAGGATGCGGTAACAGAGAAGGATGCGGTAACAGAGAAGGATGCGGTAACAGAGAAGGATGTGGTAATAGAGGAGGATGCGGTAATAGAGGAGGATGCGGTAACAGAGGAGGATGCGGTAACAGAGGAGGATGTGGTAATAGAGGAGAATGCGGTAATAGAGGAGGATGCGGTAACAGAGAAGGATGTGGTAACAGAGGAGGATGCGGTAATAGAGGAGGATGCGGAAACAGAGAAGGATGCGGTAACAGAGAAGGATGCGGTAAGAGAAGGATGCGGTAAAAGAGAAGGATGCGGTAACAGAGAAGGATGCGGTAACAGAGGAGGATGCGGTAACAGAGGAGGATGTGGTAATAGAGGAGGATGCGGTAATAGAGGAGGATGCGGTAACAGAGAAGGATGCGGTAATAGAGGAGGATGCAGAGAAAGATGCGGTAACAGAGGAGGATGCGGAAACAGAGAAGGATGCGGTAACAGAGAAGGATGCGGTAAAAGAGAAGGATGCGGTAACAGAGAAGGATGCGGTAACAGAGGAGGATGAGGCAACAGAGGAGGATGCGGTAACAGAGAAGGATGCGGTAACAGAGAAGGATGCGGTAAAAGAGAAGGATGCGGTAACAGAGAAGGATGCGGTAACAGAGGAGGATGAGGTAACAGAGGAGGATGCGGTGATAGAGGAGGATGCAGTAACAGAGAAGGATGTGGTAACAGAGGAGGATGTGGTAATAGAGGAGGATGCGGTAATAGAGGAGGATGCAGTAATAGAGGAGGATGCGGTAATAGAGGAGGATGTGGTAATAGAGGAGGATGCGGTAATAGAGGAGGATGCGGTAACAGAGAAGGATGCAGAGAAGGATGCGGTAAGAGAGAAGGATGCGGTAAGAGAGAAGGATGCGGTAACAGAGAAGGATGCGGTAACAGAGAAGGATGCGGTAACAGAGAAGGATGCGGTAACAGAGAAGGATGCGGTAACAGAGAAGGATGCGGTAACAGAGGAGGATGCGGTAACAGAGAAGGATGCGGTAACAGAGGAGGATGCGGTAATAGAGAAGGATGCGGTAACAGAGAAGGATGTGGTAAGAGAGAAGGATGCGGTAACAGAGAAGGATGCGGTAACAGAGGAGGATGCGGTAACAGAGGAGGATGCGGTAACAGAGGAGGATGTGGTAATAGAGGAGGATGCGGTAATAGAGGAGGATGCGGTAACAGAGAAGGATGTGGTAACAGAGGAGGATGCAGAGAAGGATGCGGTAACAGAGAAGGATGCGGTAACAGAGAAGGATGCGGTAACAGAGGAGGATGCGGTAACAGAGGAGGATGCGGTAACAGAGGAGGATGCGGTAATAGAGGAGGATGCGGTAATAGAGGAGGATGCGGTAACAGAGAAGGATGTGGTAACAGAGGAGGATGCGGTAATAGAGGAGGATGCGGTAATAGAGGAGGATGTGGTAATAGAGGAGGATGTGGTAACAGAGAAGGATGTGGTAACAGAGGAGGATGCGGTAACAGAGAAGGATGCGGTAATAGAGAAGGATGCGGTAACAGAGAAGGATGCGGTAATAGAGGAGGATGAGGTAACAGAGGAGGATGCGGTGATAGAGGAGGATGCAGTAACAGAGAAGGATGCGGTAACAGAGGAGGATGCGGAGGAGAATGTTGAAAAGAGATCTAGGAAAGCCCAATAGTTTTTAAGGCGGCTAGTGCTCATTCACAACCCTGCCTGTCCCACACCATCATAGCAGATTTGGTTGGGGGTAAATGAAAACCAGACTCATTCCCAGAGGTTTGGAGGGATGTTCTGCCCTGCCTCCACCCTGTACTGCCCCGCCTCCACCCTGTACTGCCCCGCCTCCACCCTGTACTGCCCCGCCTCCACCCTGTACTGCCCTGCCTTCACCCTTTTACTGCCCTGCCTCCACCCTGTACTGCCTGCCCCGCCTCCACCCTGTACTGCCTGCCCTGCCTCCACCCTGTACTGCCTGCTCCGCCTCCACCTTGTGCTGCCCCGCCTCCACCCTGTGCTGCCCCACCTTCACCCTGTACTGCCCCACCTCCACCCTATACTGCCCTGCCTTTACCCTGTACTGCCTGCCCCACCTCCACCCTGTACTGCCTGCCCCACCTCCACCCTGTACTGCCTGCCCTGCCTGCCCCGCCTCCACCCTGTACTGCCTGTCCCGCCTCCACCCTGTACTGCCTGTCTCACCTCCACCCTGTACTGCCTGTCCCACCTCCACCCTGTACTGCCTGTCCCACCTCCACCCTGTACTGCCTGTCCCGCCTCCACCCTGTACTGCCTGCCCTGCCTCCACCCTGAGCCTCTGGGGACAAAATACACACAACCTTACACTTGGCTCTTCATACCAATATAATGTAAAGCAAAAACTCATGAATTGGGCCTGTGCCAGACTACTTAATTTCCCAGAAATCCCTCTAACTACTATAGCACTGAGCAGCATGTGCCTCTGAATAGTCGCCTCTGATTGCGATGAGCTGGATGACCTGAGCAGACCCGGCCCACTCCTCCACAACAAGATTCCTGGTGGAAGAGGAGAAAGCGTGCGGGAACAGGTTTGTGTCTTGGTCACTTACACTTTAATATCTATATGAAAATCTTGTCGATGTAATCATCTGGTATGTTCTCCGAGCTAACAGATACGGAATCAGCAAAAAGATCCGTCAGCAGAAGCTTCAGGACGGTCAATGGTTCCAACATGATATAAAATGAGCTAAAAAACACCATAAACCGTAATACATGACCAGGAGTCCGCATTCTTTTCTTTTTTTTTGGCTTCAGCAGAAACATCTGACGGCAATTGCAGCTTTTTACGAGATCCAAGGAATCGGCCATATATAATAAGAGGCGTCTAGTATTTAGTTCCGTCTTTTCATGTCATCTGTGTCCACATAACTGTGAGAAGAAATATTCTGATTTCTGGAAGGACGGGACGGGGTAATTGATCTTTACCGCTGAAATTGAGGCGCACCGCCGACTCGCTCGCACAACTGAGTTCACACGCCGTCTTGAATTAAATTGAGATGGTTTTCTACAAATCAGTTACTTTCCCAGAAACTCCTGCCGTCAATGATAACAAGACTCTCAGAGGAGCAAATTTGGGAAAAGAGGTTTCAAACAGAGAAAACACAACTAGGAGAATTAGATATGAGTCGCTATGATACTTAGCGAGGAGCACAAAGACTTCAGATGAGGCAAAGGCGGTAAGTCCTAGACCGGCCAAGACCAAGGAGATGTCACTACAAATTGTGTCCTGGCTCCACCAACCATCACCAGTAAGGGGGCCCCAGGTGTCTATGGCGGTCCATCTAGGTGTAAAGTATCAGACATTCCAAGCAGAAGAGCAAATACCAGAAGCAATTGGAGTCCATGCAGATGGTCAGATGTGAAGCCAAGTCACCCTAGACGGCACTTGGGCCAATATTTCTGCCAATGACCTATATGTCCGTGGAGCGTTGCCACCAATATGTTGAGGGTTAAGAAAAGTTCTGAGCAGCAAAACCAGGCACCACTGGAACAGCAATGGTGGGGGAATTGTGGTACACTATTACGCTGCTGGACAAGACTCACCGGTTGCGGCACTGTCATGTCTGCTCCTCTGCTGTACTCCATACACCTGGGGCTGCTTGTGCCTTCTGCTGCAGTGACACCTCTGTCCACAAGGGTGCGCAGGGGGCCAACAGGTGTGGATTTATAGGGGCAGCTTGGTTCCACCTGCTACTGCCGTCTGCCAATCCAGAGCTGCACTATTTGAACCAGCTCCCGCAGCCCTTCCTGCCTGAGTCTTATTGAATTCTTGAATTCCAAGCGAAGGTGTCTTTCTGCTATTCTGCCGACTCTCTGAGAATTCTGACCTGTTCCTGTTCTTCAGATTACGCTTATTGCCTGACCCCTGTCTGTACCATGTACCTCTCCTGTTGCTGACTCGGACTGTCCTCTGAAGCCGCCTTCCCTGGCCCTTCGCCTGTCTAATTGTGCTGCGCTGACTCTCCTGCTGACGACCCAGCTTGCTGACCACGTACGCTCGGCCTGAGCTCTACCAGGACCACACTTGTGGGGTGACCTGGTGCCCTCTAGTCACAGAAGTCCAGCGTCCGCACCCTGGAGTGGGATCGGGGTGAAGACCTAGAGGACACTTAGACTCCGCTCCCTAGTTGAGTAGCACAGCACGGCCATGCTCACTGTCTGTTACATACACATTTCTTTATTTTTCCAGCCCTGCTCCACCAATCTCTTCTAAGCTGCCCATACATTTCATCCATTTCTCCCGATACCTACGTACAAGCATGATGGGGGAGGAAGCCGCTGCCAGATACCTCTGACCAAGACCAAAAGGATCCAGCATGTTAAATGCCAACATGTCCAATCCTTCTCTTTCCCAATCAGTAGGAAGAGAGTCAGGCGGCCCCCACACTCAATAGATGGTCGGCTGATCCCGACATGATGTCTCATCAAGCAATTCCACATTACAGTCCATGAGTAGTAGGAGAGGACAGGAGACAGACATCGCAATCTCCGCAGATTCCCACAATATAAGCCATAAGTACACAATGGCCATCCGGTATGACAATAACCATTGAGGAGAATGGTTTCCACCACAATAAAGGTCGACAATTTAAGTAATAAACCGGGATGAAGCTTTCGTTATCAAGGACGATGACTGTGACCGGGAGTCTCCAAGGGATTTTACATAATAATATAATATGCACTTTACCAATTTATTTCTATGAAATTAAAACTATTGTGAATCACAACAAAGGCGAAAAGCAAGAAACGTGAAGAAGACGAAGAAGAAGGAGACGATTTCCATCATTACTGAGCGATGCGGAGACGCCTGGTGCAGATTCTTGCCTTCTATGTAATAATAGTAGGAGACATCCTCGTGTGACCGCGCACCTAGTCACTCAGGAGCCACTTCCATAGGTGTGCGCCATCATTCCCTCACTGCTGGCTATCCTCTACACCTGGGTGCTGGGTAGGACAGAGACTCTATGAAGCATTCCCAGGGCAGCCATATGCTATACACACAGGACTCTTATCCGCCACTAGGCAGCCATTCAAGGTTCCATTTGGATCATTTGTAAGAATGATCCTGCCACAAACATGCCGGACTCTTCTAGGGGTAAATTTATGACATTAACCTTCGTTTTTGTTTATAAAAGGCCGTATTACATGGCCCGATGTGCCGGGGGAGCAAATACCGACCTGTCAGTGCTCGCTCCCCCTTGTTTCCAGCTTGCTGCATTGAGCTATTACACACATAGACAGGAGCAGCCGGAGGGGCCACACTAATGATCCTTAGATTGTTTGGGCAGCTCATTGATTTTAGTGGGGGTCTGTAGCCGCCGCTCCTGTTACATGAAGTGACCTGCAGCAGACTGATCGTGATCATCAACAAGCGCTATGACACTGAGCATTATCGGCCTGAGCATTTGGTAATTGGCCAAGTGAGGCCGATAATCGTTCAGTATGATAGGACCTTGACCTTTCAGGCCTCATTTTAGTGAGGTCACTGCTGGTATTGAGCCCCTGGGAGCCCCCCCATCGCATATGGCTCTATGATAGCGTTCACCAGAGTGGAAGAACGAACCTGTGACGGTATCACACCTGTTCCCAGATAGGTAATGTGGGGGAGCCCAGCAGCCAGTGGTGCCAGAGGGTACAGTGACTGTAAGGAATGGGAGGCTCCCAGTATAACTGTCATGAATGTGCCTGGGATGAACTCGCTGCGCTGCTGAGATGGCGCTGATATTCAGTGTTTTGTCTTGTGCAGTAACCTGAACCCTGTCTGAACACTGGCCTATTTCTAGTATTGTGTTCAGCCCCACCCGTCTGCTGTGTGCTCTGGCTATTAAGGAGTTACACTGCTGCCAGTTCTGATCCGCAGGTGATTCTGTTTGGAACCAGGAGCCTTGTCCGATAGGGGCCGGGACAGTCTCCTTGTTCCCTATAAGTGTTTGGCTGAGGCTCCTTCTGGTGCCGGTTATTGAGCTTGTCTCTGCCTGCTTCTGACTCTGTTTAGCTCTGTGTTTATTCTGACCCCTTTGCCTTGTATTCTGACTATCCCTGCTAGCTGCTGCCCCTGGCCATATTGCCTGTTCATTGACCTTGCTTTTTGGATTGTGTTTTTGTACTTTTCTGCCTGATTGTTGTGACCCGGACTGTGACTGTTCTTTATTGTGTTTTGTCTGTCTGTCTTGTCTTTGTGTCCCACCAAGCCAATACAGGGACCGCCGCCAAGTTGCCCGCCGCCATCTTAGGGCGGATTGCGGCAAGCAGGTAGGGACAGTGGGCGGGGTTCAGTGTCAGGGCTCGCTGTCTTGTATTGTCCTGCTGTCCGGTTCCTGACAATAACAGTCAGAGGTGAGCGCGGAGCACTCAGGAGCACCCACAGGAGCACTCTCATCCCGTCTTAGCTGTGATATCTGTACATGAAGCACAGGTGTTCTTCTTCTTTCCAGTTCAGTTACTTTTCAATTTAAAAAAATAATTTTTATTAAAGATTAAACAAAACTATACAAACCATTTCCCCAAGGCAGCAAAGATCCAGAGGTCCAACAGAGAGAAGTGACTGAGTACTCACATAAATAGCTTGTACACAAATAGCTTGACCACACAAGAGAGAGAGCTAGAGAGAGAGATAGAGAAAGAGAGATGGGGGAGGAGGCCACTATCTGCGTTTTGTCCTGGATGTCTTTGTTACTAAAGACAGAAATCCCCTGACAACAAGCAGTGGACAGCAGACTGCAAAAAAAGTGGTCACCTATTGGCCAAGATTTTAAGGTTATTTTTCTAGGGTGAGGAGTCATGTTTGATACATAAATACGATACCCCATCGGCTGGTTGGGAAGAGCAGTGACCGGGAGCTGTTTGATCACCGTGTGTTGCTTATATTTCAGCTTCCAGACTTTCCACTCAATATAAAGAAATATATTTTTATGTTTTGCTTTCCTCCAGCCTGGCGGCCTGACTCCATACACATGCTGCTCGCACTGATCCTTCCATCATGATGCACAAGTAACCAGGCAGGCGTCTGCCTCCAGTGTGCGGTAATCCGCTCTCCATTCTCTTGTGTTTCAATTCTTAATGCCGGAACACAATAGAATTATCAGCTGTGGGAACTAAGCTCTGCTAATACTGATAACATTCTGCATTGTTCTGCTCAGCTCTTATGGATGATGTATGGAAAAGGCAACTCTTCTGCTATCCTCCCACTCAGGGCACTCCTCTCGCTATCCTCCCACTGAGGGGACTCCTCCCGCTATCCTCCCACTGAGGGGACTCCTCCCGCTATCCCCCTACTCTGACAACTCTTCCGCTATCCCCCCACCCAGGGGACTCCTCCCACTATCCTCCCACTCAGGGGACTCCTCCCACTATCCTCGTACTCAGGGGACTCCTCCCGCTATCCCCCCACTCAGGGGACTCCTCCCACTATCCTCGTACTCAGGGGACTCCTCCCGCTAAACCCCCCACTCAGGGGACTCCTCCCACTTAGGGGACTCCTCTCGCTATCCTCTCACTCATTGGACTCCTCCCGCTATCCTCATACTCAGGGGACTCCTCCCTCTATCCTCCCACTCAGGGAACTCCTCCTGCTATCCTCCCACTCATGGGACTCCTTCCGCTATCCTCCCACTCATGGGACTCCTCCTGCTATCCCCCCACTCATGGGACTGCTCCCGCTATCCTCCCATTAATGGGACTCCTCCCACTATCCTCCCACTCATGAGACTCCTCCCGCTATCCTCCCACTCAGGGGACTCATCCTGCTACCCCCCACTCAAGATCCTGGGTTCTATAGAGAAGAGTTGTGGCTGCCATAGGCTAGCGCATAAATTACATGCGTGCCCCATTTATCTAATACATGTGTAGTGTGAGTGCATAGTTGTGTCCAGTGTGTGAGTGGAGTGTGTGTATAGTTGTGTCCAGTGTGTGTGTATAATTGTGTCCAGTCTGTGTGTATAGTTGTGTCCAGTGTGTGTGTATAATTGTGTCCAGTGTGTGAGTGGAGTGTGTGTATGCTTGTGAGTGGTGTGTGTATAATTGTGTCCAGTGTGTGTGTGTGTATGGTTGCTTCCAGTGTGTGTGTATAATTGTGTCCAGTGTGTGTGTGTGTATGCTTGTGAGTGGTGTGTGTATAATTGTGTCCAGTGTGTGTGTATAATTGTGTCCAGTGTGTGTGTGTATGGTTGTGTCCAGTGTGTGTGTGTGTGTGTATGCTTGTGAGTGGTGTGTGTATAATTCTGTCCAGTGTGTTTGTGTGTATGCTTGTGAGTGGTGTGTGTATAATTGTGTCCAGTGTGTATAATTGTGTCCAGTGTGTGTGTGTGTGTGTATGGTTGTGTCCAGTGTGTGTGTGTGTGTGTGTGTGTATGCTTGTGAGTGGTGTGTGTATAATTCTGTCCAGTGTGTGTGTGTGTGTATGGTTGTGTCCAGTGTGTGTGTGTGTGTGTGTGTGTGTATGCTTGTGAGTGGTGTGTGTATAATTCTGTCCAGTGTGTGTGTGTGTATGGTTGTGTCCAGTGTGTGTGTATAATTGTGTCGTGTGTGTGTGTGTGTATGGTTGTGTCCAGTGTGTGTGTATAATTGTGTCCAGTGTGTGTGTATAATTGTGTCCAGTGTGTGTGTGTGTGTGTATGGTTGTGTCCAGTGTGTGTGTATAATTGTGTCCAGTGTGTGTGTATAATTGTGTCCAGTGTGTGTGTGTATAATTGTGTCCAGTGTGTGTGTGTATAATTGTGTCCAGTGTGTGTATATAATTGTGTCCAGTGTGTGTGTATAATTGTGTCCAGTGTGTGTGTATAATTGTGTCCAGTGTGTGTGTATAATTGTGTCCAGTGTGTGTGTGTATAATTGTGTCCAGTGTGGGTGTGTATAATTGTGTCCAGTGTGTGTATATAATTGTGTCCAGTGTGTGTGTATAATTGTGTCCAGTGTGTGTGTGTATGGTTGTGTCCAGTGTGTGTGTATGGTTGTGTCCAGTGTGTGTGTGTATGGTTGTGTCCAGTGTGTGTGTGTATGGTTGTGTCCGGTGTGTGTGTATGGTTGTGTCCAGTGTGTGTGTATGGTTGTGTCCAGTGTGTGTGTGTATGGTTGTGTCCAGTGTGTGTGTATGGTTGTGTCCAGTGTGTGTGTGTATGGTTGTGTCCAGTGTGTGTGTATGGTTGTGTCCAGTGTGTGTGTGTATGGTTGTGTCCAGTGTGTGTGTATGGTTGTGTCCAGTGTGTGTGTGTATGGTTGTGTCCAGTGTGTGTGTATAATTGTGTCCAGTGTGTGTGTATAATTGTGTCCAGTGTGTGTGTGTATGGTTGTGTCCAGTGTGTGTGTGTATGGTTGTGTCCAGTGTGTGTGTATGGTTGTGTCCAGTGTGTGTGTATGGTTGTGTCCAGTGTGTGTGTATAATTGTGTCCAGTGTGTGTGTGTATGGTTGTGTCCAGTGTGTGTGTATGGTTGTGTCCAGTGTGTGTGTATGGTTGTGTCCAGTGTGTGTGTCCTGTCCTCCTGATGTATGAGGGGCCATAAGTTGACAGGCAGCTAAACCCTTCCAGTTACTCAGTGACAGAGGCGACATGTCCAGGTTCAGCTTTTATATCGAGGAATAGAAAGCTAATGCACTTACATATGGCGGCACATTATAATACAGATATAACCATGTGATGACATACCGTACCAGCCATGTGACAAGCAGCGTCTGTATGTGGTAACTACTAACTGTAAAATACCATCAGGAGATGTATAAAACACCTTCATATAGAATAAGCTGCAGGTATACAATGCTGGATGACTGTATACACCTACCAGCGATGGAGGAAGAGGATGGCTCCGGATACAGCCGGCTCTGCAGTGTACTGAGGGTAATGGCTGAAATGATGGCGATGATGATGTCACCAGGGTCATAGGTCACAGAGAAGGAAGCTGAGATGGGCCAAACAAACATTACATACGGAATACAGTGTATGCGAATGGCCACTAGAGGGAGCACTTACCACTTGCATACGGATTCATTACAGCATGAAAACAAGAAGCAGTAAGTGAAAAACATTATACAACAGTATACATCCATCTTACACAACAACTGCTGAGGGCATGACAGTGTGTGTGTGTATAGTTGTGTCCAGTGCGTGTGTGTGTGTATAGTTGTGTCCAGTGTGTGTGTGTGTGTGTGTGTGTGTGTGTATAGTTGTGTCCAGTGTGTGTGTGTGTGTGTGTATAGTTGTGTCCAGTGTGTGTGTGTGTGTGTGTGTGTGTGTGTGTGTGTGTATAGTTGTGTCCAGTGTGTGTGTGTGAGTGGTGTGTTCAAGTATGTATAGTTGTGTGTGTGTAGTGTTAGTGTTAGTAGTAGTAGTGTTAGTTGATCACTAAATTTTTTACCACCTGTCAGAATGTAACTCTCTCCCACCAGGTGCTGTCAGCTGTGATTTCCACTCCAGCCACTAGGTGTCGCACTCCCCCCTGTGCACAGCTGCAGTCTATGTATAAAGGTTTGTTGGCCAATCACAGGTGGCTCCTCTCCCCCCTCTTGTCTTCCTGTCACACCCCCTGTATAGCAGAGGGGTTTCCTGTCCGTCATGCAGGGCAGGTCTGATCCAGTTCAGCTTCACCCAGAGACAGAGACCCTGGACTCATCCTACCTCACAGGGCGGTCAGAGATCTACAGACATATCCAAACATGAACACCAGGATTCTACATTCAAGTGTTTTATTCCACACACATCCCGGCAGAGTACGGATATACCCGGCCCCTATACTATCCTCACACACATCCCGGCCCCTATACTATCCTCACACACATCCCGGCCCCTATACTATCCTCACACACATCCCGGCCCCTACACTATCCTCACACACATCCCGGCCCCTATACTATCCTCACACACATCCCGGCCCCTATACTATCCTCACACACATCCCGGCCCCTATACTATCCTCACACACATCCCGGCCCCTATACTATCCTCACACACATCCCGGCCCCTATACTATCCTCACACACATCCCGGCCCCTATACTATCCTCACACACATCCCGGGCCCTATACTATCCTCACACACATCCCGGGCCCCTATACTATCCTCACACACATCCCGGCCCCTACACCGCCCTCACACACATCCCGGGCCCTATACTATCCTCACACACATCCCGGCCCCTATACTATCCTCACACACATCCCGGCCCCTATAGTATCCTCACACACATCCCGGCCCCTATACTATCCTCACACACATCCCGGGCCCCTATACTATCCTCACACACATCCCGGCCCCTATACTATCCTCACACACATCCCGGGCCCCTATACTATCCTCACACACATCCCGGCCCCTACACTATCCTCACACACATCCCGGCCCCTATACTATCCTCACACACATCCCGGCCCCTATACTATCCTCACACACATCCCGGGCCCCTATACTATCCTCACACACATCCCGGCCCCTATACTATCCTCACACACATCCCGGACCCTATACTATCCTCACACACATCCCGGCCCCTATACTATCCTCACACACATCCCGGGCCCTATACTATCCTCACACACATCCCGGCCCCTATACTATCCTCACACACATCCCGGCCCCTATACTATCCTCACACACATCCCGGCCCCTATACTATCCTCACACACATCCCGGCCCCTATACTATCCTCACACACATCCCGGCCCCTATACTATCCTCACACACATCCCGGCCCCTATACTATCCTCACACACATCCCGGCCCCTATACTATCCTCACACACATCCCGGCCCCTATACTATCCTCACACACATCCCGGCCCCTATACTATCCTCACACACATCCCGGCCCCTATACTATCCTCACACACATCCCGGCCCCTATACTATCCTCACACACATCCCGGCCCCCAGTGTCGGACTGGAGTGCCTTGGGCCCACCAGGGGAAATCATTCTTGGGGCCTACCCTTCAGCCACCGCACTTATCTATGGTAACATTAATAAGGGTACATTAACACGGTGTGATATGGGGCAGTGTAGGGTTGCAAATGATTGCTAATCAGCAGGGCAGGAAATATCCCCACACATATTACCGCCATACTATTACTGACCAGATCCTGTATACTGAGACTGATTTTACCAATAATACCAGTATATCGGAGGGAAATATTATCATACATATTACCGCCACAATTACCGCCATACTGTTACTGACCAAATCCTGTATACTGAGAGTGATATTACCAATAATACCAGTATACAAGGGGGAAATATTATCACATACATATTACCGCCATACTGTTACTGACCAAATCCTGTTTACCAATATTACCAATAATACCAGTATACAAGGGGGAAATATTACCGCCACACCACAACCAATACCATCTCCACCATATTGTTACTGACCAAATCCAGTATACTAAGACCAATAAAACACAGTACCGGAATACAAGCAACAAATATTACCACCACATACTGACTAACACCACCACTGCTACTGACTAACACCACCACATACTGACTAACACCACCACATACTGACTAACACACTAACACTGCTACTGAATAAGATTCACTGTACACAGATCACCATCATCTCATCCAGTCATATAGAGGTGGATGCAGCTCTACACAGGCTCTATACACCATATACATTACAGTGCAAATATATCAGGTGACTCACAGGGGACGTCTTCTCTGATCAGAGTTCTTCCATTTTCATCTTCTTCTCCATCTGCCCTGGGCCATTATGAGAACTTCTCCGAGCCACGAATCCACAGAATCTGCCAGACAGACATATTAGGCTCCTCACTCTGGCACCATCCTCATCTCTATACACACTGCACATCTGTAATGGCCCCTTCACACCCTCTTTAGTAGGCAGCCCTGACACTATGTATGTATTAGAGATGAGTGAACCGGGTTCGGGTTCGAGTCCATCCGAACCCAAACTCTCGGCATTTGATTAGCTGGGGGCTGCTGAACTTGGATAAAGCTGTAAGGTTGTCTGGAAAACATGGATACAGCCAATGACTATATCCAGGATTTCCACATAACCTTAGGGCTTTATCCAAGTTCAGCAGCCCCCAGCTAATCAAATGCTGAACGTTCGGGTTCGGATGGACTCCAGCATATATATATATATATATATATATATATATATATATATATATCCCTTACAGTATATGGTCCCCTCTGTGTTGTCCCCATTATAGATGGCCTCCCCTGTGTTGCCCCCCTTATAAATGGCACCCCATATTGTCCATCCCCCATATATATAGCCCCCTCATGTTGTCCTTCAATATAGATATCCCCCTTATGTTGTCCATCTCCCCCCATAGCCCCCCTCATGTTGTCCATCTCCCCCATAGCCAGCCCCCCCATGTTGTCCATCTCCCCCATAGCCAGCCCCCCCATGTTGTCCATCTCCCCCATAGCCAGCCCCCCCCCCATGTTGTCCATCTCCCCCTATAGC